>NW_006239145.1:386077-405107 GCF_000226075.1 Solanum tuberosum | reverse complement strand
TTGGAAGTGGGACCCACTTTTTATCGAAATGACCTCTGATGGAAATTTCGACTGCGCCGTTGAGTCTGGAATATCGAATTTGGTGTGGTTGCATGTCTCGTTTGCGTGCACGGGGTTCCGAACGAGATCGGAGTACCCCGTCGGGGTTTTTAGTTTTGGAAAAATTGCAGAAAATCTGCAATATAATGCAGATTTTCAGCAACATTTCCAAAAACTTTAAACTCTCTTAATTCTCTCATTTCTCAACCGATTTGGGCGATTCAAAAGGCAAAGTTGTGAGATTTTTTCGAGGGCAACGCGTTGGTGAGCTCGGATAGTGGTTTGGGGTTCCCGTTTGAGGTAATTTCGCGATAAAACCTGACTGCAGTGCCTTTTTTCGAGCATTTGTTTTTGGTATTATTGTTTTGGTCATATCTCACTCATTTTAGCTCGGTTTTGGGTGATTCGAAGTCCCACATATTGAGGATTGTAGTGACTTCGTTATGGAGTGTTCAAGGAGTGCTGGGCACCTTTCGATTCTCGTTTATTCTAAGTTTTGACTGCAGCTGTAGGGTTTCTTTTAGTTATTAAAGTGTGGTTTCTTGCTTGTTGGTTTTTGCTATGTTTTGAGCCTCGGATCGTGTTCCATTTTGGAACACAAGTTTGGCGTGCTGTTTGGGGTCACTTGACGGAGTCAAATTCGGACAGTTCGGTGTGGGTCCCACGATTCCCGTTTTGACTCCAAAATTGATCCGTCTCCGTTTGTTGTGATTTTGGTGTCTAAATGACAGTAGTAATGTTGTGACTCTATTTTTTTTATAGCGGGGTAACGTTTCGAGACTGTTCGAAAAAGGAAAGCTCCGGTAAAGTGATTGGTGAGCGCACAGTTGGCCTTAAGGTAGGCTACGACTTTCTTTCTTTTAGATTGAGCTTAATTGTGTAAAAACATGTCGATTGGAGTGAATTGGGGGTGGGTACCAGTTTACTACCTTAGTTTGATTAGATACCTTATGTTAGGATCAATTGGCCACATTTCGGGTATAGTATCATGTTAACCGGTTTAGTAGAGTTGCATACTTATGTGCTAAATGCTATTGTATGCTTGTATGTTATGTATTGCATGCCTTGTTCATCCTCAACCGTAAGCATGATGTTTTTAGTCTAGGTTAGGCTAGCATTGCCTTAGACTTATGACCCGTGTGGGCTGGATAAGCTTGACTTGCTGCTGACGTCGTTCGGATGACTTAGCTCCTTGTAGACTGGAATAGCAGACTTGAGTCTGATAGTTTGAGCCTTAGATTAGGCGTTATCGCTACTTGCTGCACTTCTGTATCTTCTCCCTCTCATTCTGCGGTTTTGACGCATTCTCAAAGGTTTGGTGCATCACTCGAGGCGTGGGATTGATATAGTATAGGCTTGGGAGCCTTTTATGTGATATCTTAGAGTTGACGGCGTTCCACGGTGGTTGTTGTTGGATTGAATCCTATTGGAGATACCATCACCCTGGGTCGTTCTTCTAGCTAGGCTGGGAATGTATCGCTGGCTGGGTAGACTCGGTGATATCAGCGATCGCCCCGGGCCTCTCTTTCTAGCTGGGCTGGGAGTGTACTGCTAGCTGGGTGTCCCTGGATCGCTCTTTCTAGCTGGGCTGGGAGCATGAATGCATGATAGGACGACTCGCGATATCTACCTCACTCACGGGTCCCTCTTTCTAGCTGGGCTGGGAGTGGACTGTTTGGTTGGGTGCCCCCTAGGGTCACTCTTTCTAGCTGGGCTGGGAGTGTACTGCTAGCTGGGTGGAGTCTGATGGATTATCTTAGTTACTTTAGGTTGGGAGCCTGGTTTTCTTCTTTCTCAGTAGACTTAGCCTTGCTGTGTACCTGTCGGGCTTATGGGGGTTCGTTCAGGTTTTATTTAAACTTGCACACGAGTGTACCTTCTGGGCTTATGGGGGTCCAGTTAAGTTTAGTTTAGTTGTACTTAGTTTGTTTCTGGTATGCTCGTGTGCTTTCTTTTCTTATCCGATTTGACCTCTCTGTGTCTAGATTCTATCCTTTCTTATTGTTTTTACCCTTTTTGCTCAGTCGGCCTATGATGCCTACTGAGTACCTGTTGTGTTGGTACTCATGCTACACTCTGCATCTATTTCGTGATGCAGGTCCCAGTACCAGTTACCAGCGGTGATTAGTTCCAGCCTTCCTTTGCAGTTGTGATTCGGAGACGAGGACGAGCACTTGGCGTTTTGGGGTTTGTTCTGTCTCCTTCTTTTGTTTTAGCTAGTCTTGTTGCCTTTGAGACACGCTCTGTTGTGGTCCACTTTTGGGACTTGTACTCTTTATTAGATAGCTCTGTACTAGTGACTTCCAGGTTCTGGGAAGGATTTCTTTATATATTTATTTTGGGTTGCTTTCGCCTTGTTATCCTTGTTTAGATTATTGTTTTCGCTAGTTCTTCCCTTTCGCTCATTGCTTGATGTTCTGGGTGACGGGTTGGCTTACCTACTGGTAGGGTCTAGTAGGTGCCATCATGACTCGAGAAATCGGGTCGTGACATATGGGCACTATGAATTTCTGGTTATGTCTTTTGGTTTGACTAACGCGCCTACAACTTTCATAAGTTTGATGAATGGGGTGTTCAAGCCATTTCTCAACTCGTTTGTTATAGTCTTTATTGATGACATTTTGGTCTATTTGAAAAGTGAGAAAGAGCATGCCGACCATCTTCGTATTGTTCTGGGTGTTCTTGGAAAACAAAGGTTGTATGCTAATTTTTCTAAGTGTGTATTTTGGTTGACTTCTGTTGCATTTTTGAGACATGTAGTTTCAAAATAAGTGGTAATGGTAGATCCCCAAAAGATTGCAGCGGCTAAGAATTAGGTTCGGCCTAACTCTGTGACGGAAGTTAGTAGTTTTGTGGGGCTCGCTAGCAACTATCGTCGATTTGTGAAGAACTTTGCTTATATTGCCACTCACTTGACTAATTTGACCAAAAAAGAGATATCATTTGAATGGACTAAAAAATGTGAGGAGAGCTTCCAAAAGCTCAAGACTCGCTTGACCATCGCGCCTATTCTAGTATTACCGGTTAAAGGTAAAATTTTTATTGTTTATTGTGATGCTTCACATTCAAGTTTGAGTGTTGTGTTGATGCAAGATAAGAATGTTATAGCTTATGCATTGTGTCAATTGAAGGTGCATGAGAGGAATTACCGAACATATAATTTAAAGTTTGCAGCGATAGTGTTTGCTCTTATATTCTAGCGACATCATCTGTATGGTGTTAAGTGCGAGGTATTTACTGATCATCATAGTTTGCAGCATGTGTTTACTCAAAAGGATTTGAATTTAAGACAGAGAAGGTGGATGGAGTTACTTAAATATTATGATGTCACCATTTAATACAATCCGGGTAAGGCTAATGTAGTGGCAGACGCTTTGAGTCGAAAAACGGTGAGTATGGGTAGTTTAGCTTTCTTGAGTGTAACCAAACGACCTTTGGCTAAGGAAATTCAGACCTTAGAGTCTAAGTTCATGCAGTTGGGCATCTCAAAAAGAGGTAGGGTGTTAGCTAGCACTGAAGTAAGGGCCACATTCATTGATGAGATCAAGGCCAAACAGTTTGAGGATCAGAACTTGAAGGAGCTTAGAAAGAAGACTGCCATTAGTAAGGCACAAGAGACCACTCTTGATGCGGAAGGTGTGATCAATTTTAAAGGAAGAATCTGTGTTACTAGAGTAGATGACTTGATTCAGAAATTATTGACAGAGTCTCATAGTTTGCGATATTCTATTCATCTGGGTTTGACCAAGATGTACCGAGATTTGAATCAAATTTATTGGTGGTCAGGCATGAAGAATGATATAGCAGAGTTTGTGGCGAAGTGTCAAAATTATCAACAAGTGAAGTATGAACAACAAAGGCCTACATGTTTACTTCAAAGAATGCCAATTCCGAAATGGAAGTGGGAAATGATAGCCATGGATTTTGTGGTTGGTATTCCCAAGACTTTGGGAAAGTTTGATTCTATTTGGGTAGTGGTTGACATATTGATTAAGTCAGCCCATTTTATTCCGGTAAGAATAGATTACAATTCTGCAATTGGCTAAAGTTTATGTGAAAGAGATAGCGAGGTTGCATGGGGGTGCAGGCCCGGGTCATGACAAACTTGGTATCAAAGCACTAGGTTCAAGTGTTCTAGGGTTTCTATGAAATCGTGTCGGTAGGATCTTGTTTGTGGTTGTGAGGGCACCACTTCTATAAATAAGGGACTACAAATATTTAGGAAAAAATTCCCTTTTTTCATACTCTAAATCTGGCAATATAGTTGTATCATCAGGAACTTATTCTAACTCATGCATTTCTCATATTCATTCGACTACCCCTCATACTCAAGGTAATTGAAAATCAAAGCCCAGATCATTATCAATGAGTTACTCTTAACAAGAGTTTAGAGAAAGTCACGAGACTGTAGAGGGGCTTGAGAGAAGCCCGTGAGTAAGATTAAGTGTGAAATTTGAAATAATGTACATTTATTCATATGAATCGTGCGTTCGAGCTAAAAGCAAAATATATGCCCAGACTCTTTCTCGGAACCTTGTTTTAGTTGAGACCCTTATGAAGAAGTGTGTTTTAGAAGTTGGGTCATAATTTTCACTAGAAAGATAGTATGAGTTATGAGATTATGAGAAGTAGTAGTAAAAGTGCACTTAAGTTAGAAGAATACATGCAGAGGTTCAGTAATCTAAGAAAGAGAAATTGTGATGAGGCAAACTATGTTATTATAGCCATGCACCCAGTATGTTATTAATGAGGAGTTCCCCTTATGGGTAGACTAAGAAGTGATGAGTTTGTGTAGATTTCATGATAGGAGGTAGAGTAAGAGTTACTAGTCAGGATGAGTTAAAGTATAATTTAACTAGAAATGAGGTTATGATGATATGTCATTGTGTTAGTAACGACAAAGTGTAGGTGTTGAATAGAAGAGCAGAAGTACTCATGAGGTGATAGATCTAAGCTAGGCTTATGATTTTTGAAGGGGAGCCCATAATATTTAGAGGCTTACAAAACTAATTAGGCAATGATGTATAGCGAATGGGTAAATAGTACTTAAATTGTGATAGGAAGTGTGACGGTAAAATTATAAGTATGAAGACTATAAATAAAGATTGACTACTTGTCATGAGGTTTAGTGGGCGAGTGTTTCTTAATGTTTATATAGTAGTTGTACGTTAGTATAGTAAGCGAACAATCATATTGATATCGGGGTTTAGTAATAAACATTAAGCTTGAATTTGAGATGAACATCGTGATCAAAAGAATGACAACCTGAGGGTGATGATGTTAGTCTTAAGATCTGATCTGGTAGAATTGACATAAAGTAGGTGAGAAATTGAGATGTTAGTTACAATTAATATGAGTGGTGCAAGTGAGAGATCCTAGCTTTTAGATAAGGGCAATGAAGTGTGGCTAAGTCATAAGAGTAAGAAGAACATTAAGAGGTGTACCCTAGATTGTATGTATTTAAACGAGGTTCCAGTTAAGTTTATTATTTTCATGTATGCCGAGATAGTATATTGGAGTTGTCAATATGGAGTAGGCTAAAGTAAGCATTAATTATTACCCATAATAGTTTGGTAGAAAGGATTTCATATTGTCAATGACGAGCCTCTTAAATATAGTTCAAAGTTTCCTCCAGTTAGGTTGATATGAACCTAGAAGGATGTTATTGGTAGTCTGAGGGGGAGAAGTCAGATTGTTAAACAATCAGATTAAGTGGCCTTTTAAGCCAATGAGTGGAGGTTAAGAGAAGTATCTTAGAAAGAGGTTTTAGAAAGATTCTTAGTACCTGCATATGGAGAGTTCAGTAGCCATGAGATAAGTCGTTATCTTGTATTAGAGTAAAGCAAATGTAGACCAGTTTAAAGATGATGAGAATAGATCCATAGCTTTAGAGTGTCAACTCCAACCTAAGGGGGAGATGATAAGATGAGAAATCAAGTCAATTGTTGAGAATGAGATAGTTATGTCTTCAGAAAGAGTTAAGGAGATACATCAATCCATTCATACTCTCGCGTATTCCTCAAAGTTCAGTCATTACAACATCATGATGATGTTTCTTCTATCAGAATTTTGTTGATGACCTATGCTCATACACTTAAGAGAGATTTACATCTATGCTCAATTTCCAGAATAAAGGGCAAAGACTTTAGCCCATTGATCTCAATCTTACTCCATAAAGTTATGGTTATCAGCCTCATGATATGAACCCATTCATATAAGCATTCATGTCTCATAGTATGTTCAGTCTCGCAATACATTTGAAAATATATTTCATTGATATATAATTATTTTTACACAAAAATAAATATAAAAATTTAAGGGACGAGATCGATTTTTCTAAAAAAAACTTTTTTAATAAACTGACTTTGTATGAAGTGTTTCCCAATATAAGAACAAAACTTTTCCTTTCTTCTACCAATGAAGGGGAGAAAGTTGGCATAGGGAAAGCGCCTACACCTAATGGCTTAAGTCGTTGTTCCCATTTCCTCGCTGACCCATCATGCAAAAGGTACGCCGTTAGAGTGAGTGCGCTTTATAGCTACCCGAAGGTGTCCTGGACACTCTTAATAGGAAAATTACGTTATATATATATATATGTCAAATTATGTATTTAAAGTTGGAGATCCTTGATAAAAGTTGTGACTTTGGCACAGTGATAATGGGTGTCCATTTGAATGAAGGAGTTTTGAATTTGAACCCCAAAAAGCACAATTTTTTTTTGCGGCTCCGCCATTGGGTGGAGAAATGACTTTTCATTTTCCTTTCACTTGGTTCCTCCACATTTCTTAATTCTCATTTTTCAATTGATACATTACTTAAATGCAACACTCTTAATGAAATTATTATCGTCAAGTTCACGAAGATATTCATATATATCCTCTCAGGATAGAGGCTTGACCACGATTTCAACCATAGCGACAATGCGAGGTGCCAGGGACACCCTCCAAAGGAGTGTTTCCTAATATAGGATAATTTTTTTCTTTCTTCTACCGATGAGAGAGAAATAACTTTTCATTTTTCCTTCACTTAATTCCCCAAATTTCTCAGTTCTCATCTTCCAATTTACACTTTACTTAAACCCAACAATCTTAAGGAAATTATTTCCCTCAGGTACCCGAAGTTAATAAAATATATCCTATAGGATAGAACGATCTTACTTATTGGTCTATTGGTACCTAAAATCACAGTATCAATGAACCACTCAAAGATCGTAAAATACATTAAAATTTGTTTGTGCAAAGTAAGAAAAAGTTCAGAAAATTCGTTGTTGAAAATGAGAGGAAATTACTATATTCATAGATAACATAAGGTAATATGAACTAATGTTTATTGTGTCTTATCAAAAATGTCACAATTCTTTGAAAAAGTAACAACGTTTTGAAAAAGTCACATAACCCTTCAAAAAAGTCACAATCATTCTGAAAAGCAACTATTCATAAATGTCACAACTCTTCAATTTCCTATTCTCACCTTTTAAAAACCCAATAAATTAATATTTCACCAATAAATCACCAAATCAAATACTAATCCCTGTCTTATGACTTTTTATTTTATTTATGTGAGACCTAAAATGAATTATATATTTTTATAATATTTAATAACATTTAACTTTAGAATATAATTTTACCCCTAATAAAATTATCTATAGTCATACAATTATCTATCACATATTTTAATTAGATCATAAATTTTAAAAGTTTTTCTTTCTAACTCCATGTCAAGGCGAAATGGTCTGATGGACCCTTATAATGATATATGTTTGTATTCTGAACCCTTTACTCAACACTTTGTCAAATAAATCTTAAATTCATTACAATACAATATATTAAACCATTTTCACATCACATCAGTGTGCATGTAATCCAACCTCTTACATGTGTAATTCTATGTCATTTTCCAGTGACACGTAAGAAATTAAATATTAAGAAAAATATAAACAATTCAAATATTTAACCGTTTGATTTTTTTAATGAAGAAATATTGGAAGAGGGTTAATGAAGAAATAATTTTTTTTAATTAAAAAATATTGTTTTCTAAAAAAATTAATGTTTTTAAATAGAATATAGCGTATTGAGGCGTTTGAAAGCGAGTATATTTATATATTTTCCCAACTCAACAATATTTATACCACATAAATTTGGTCGATATGGTTAGAGAGATTTCAAATATTGTGTTTTAATAAGTTTAAAGGTCGAGTTGACAAAGTATAGAGTAAGAGAGTTCAGAATACAAACTCATATATCAAATCAAACTAACTCATACGAATTGAAAGGAAGAAAGTATATATTAAGCTAGATACAAAAAAATGAAAACTAATTATATATAGCAATAACTGCAAGACATCCAACAATTTTAGATAAGTTGAAAAATTACATTATAAGTGAAAGAGGAGAGAAAAAATGCATGACATAATAAACCTGATCAAAGAAAGCAGTATACAGATGATGTTACTGTCACATCTCAACTAATTTAAAAGCAGTAGAAAATCCCGCAGCAGCATTTTCCGCTGAATCAATGACAAAGAGTGCAGATTTGACCTGCGAATTTGGAATATGAAACACTAGCAACTACTACTTGTTTGTTGTTGCATGTAACAGAAAATCTTGTCTTTAAGATCTTTCAAAAATCAAACAAGAATGGATCATTTCCATAATCCCAAATATCAGCTGGGTGGTAATTATAATTATCATCAGCAATAGGTGGCCAGAAAATCGGAGACACCACTGCCGCCACTGGATCGGACACAACCGGTGCAGCATCCGCAAACGTGTTTATGTTATCATACAAACAATTATGTTGATGTTGCAGCTGATTATATTGTTGATTTTGATATTCTTCTCTAGGATTAGGGTTAGGGTTTGAGTTTGAATCAGACCATATCATTCCAGATGCTTTAGTGGTCTCACCGTCGAGAAATCCATAATTATCATCAAAAGTTTGCTTCTGAATTGAGTGTTGAGGATTTTGTGAGATGTCTTCAGCATATTGCACGGCAGGATAAAATCCATAGGGTATGTAATTATTAGCAGGAGCCAATACGTTTGGAGGTAGCAGCGTAGAAGAAGAAGAAGAGAAAGACAAATCAAATCCAGAAGGAGGTCTAGGAAGTAAAGGACGAAGAGTTTGTGTAGTAGAAGATAAAGTGGCAGAGCCGCGTTTAGAAGAATTTGATGATGAACTAGTAGCGTTTGCACCTGAAGGTTGAAGATTGAGCTGAGCCTTTGAACCGTAGAGTATAATAGCGGCACGGTCATAAGCTCGAGCAGCATCTTCAGCAGTGGCGAAAGTACCGAGCCAACGGCGAGTCCGTTTACGGGGCTCACGGATCTCAGCGACCCACTTGCCCCAGCTGCGTTGTCTAACTCCTCGATACCTGAATTTGTTGTTATCAGGTCCTCCTTTGCCTTTACTACCTTTCTTGTTCCTACTTGAACTATTCTCTTCACTGCTGGTTTGTGTGGTGAGAGAAGCAGTAGTTGTTTTATCTTCTTGGTTGGTGAGGTCTAAGTCTTGGGTAGGGTGGGGATGTTGATCATTATTACTACCTGCACTGGTGCTATTCATAGTTCCAAAGAGATGATAATTTAGAGAGAGACGCCTCGTTGTTTGTTTACCCAATGAGTCGAGAGAGAGGACAGTGGAAGGCTGGTGTGAAAGAAACAATATGGTATTTGTAAATGGTGGATGAGGGCGGTGCTCTTATATACACAGAGCATGTGTATTCTTATGCACTACTATGAAGGCAACTTCCTTTTGCCTACTTGAACTATTCTCTTCACTGCTGGTTTGTGTGGTGAGAGAAGCAGTAGTTGTTTTATCTTCTTGGTTGGTGAGGTCTAAGTCTTGGGTAGGGTGGGGATGTTGATCATTATTACTACCTGCACTGGTGCTATTCATAGTTCCAAAGAGATGATAATTTAGAGAGAGACGCCTCGTTGTTTGTTTACCCAATGAGTCGAGAGAGAGGACAGTGGAAGGCTGGTGTGAAAGAAACAATATGGTATTTGTAAATGGTGGATGAGGGCGGTGCTCTTATATACACAGAGCATGTGTATTCTTATGCACTACTATGAAGGCAACTTCCTTTTGTCATTACCAAGTTTCTTTTGTTTCAACTTAGGCTTGAAGATTTTTATTTTTTTTTAACGCTCTATAGTTGGAATAAATTTTGATTTTAATCCTTATATTATTTGATTAAAGTGGTGCATCTTTAATACTCAATTTTTTTCAAGAATCATCCCATGTGCAGTTAAAAGTATATATTTAAGTTCGTAACTCACCATCTGAAACCTTTAAGAGCTTTCAAATCTCAATTTCAAGTTTGTTTAGTTTAAATATTGACTTTGATCAAGTCTTAAAGTTTTTAAATTAATGTGGTGCATCTTTAACCCTTGGAGACGAAAACTTCTTTGTTTGTTGAGGACTTGCAGACCATAACGGAAGAGCAAGGATTCTTCATGTGTTTTTCAGATTTTATGAAGACCCTTCATATACATGTGAGTAGGAGCGTGCATCGGTCGGTTCGATTTTATGTATTATCGATTCGGTTTATCGGTTTTAAATATGTTAAATCAATAACAAATCAATAAGATATTCTTTATTGATTTTCGATTTATCGATTTTTTATCATTAACGATTCAGTTTTCCCAATAAGAAAATGCTCATAAAATAAATATATGATTTCTCACTTCTCTAATAATTTGACACGATACGGTGAGACAACCAAATCAACTGTAAATGCTTTGATATAGTGAAACAAGAATATAATGAGAAATTACATCAATAAGAGTAGATGTAGTACGAAGACTACAATAACATGTTACAACCAAAACTTAATATGGAATTTTTTATGTGAAGTAGAAGTACTATGACGTGTAAAGTGTGTAGACCGTAGTTTAGAGTATTGATCTAGTGTCTAGTTATATTAAATTATTAATATTTACTAATATTTATGAAGGGTATAGTAGTAATTTACTATCTTCTTAATGGGTTATCGATTTACCCAATAAAACCAATACTAAAAACCGATACCAAATCGATAGCCCAATAATTTTTTTATAAAACCATTAAAAACCTGTTAACCCAATAACTTAATAGCAATGATCCAATAACATTTTTTTCTGTTCGATTTATTGGTTGGTTCGATTTTTCCACACCCCTAGATGTGAGTAAGGATTTTAGGTGTATTTAGTCTCCAAGTAATTTAGAGAACCTTGATCTTGAAGAGCATGAGTTGGAGTCATTTTGTCAACTTAACAAACTAGCCTATGTAATTTGAATTTTATTTAAGTTATATAATTTTAACTTAAATATTAATTAGACTTTATTAATCAATAATTTGACTTGGTCAATATATCATGAATTTAAGATTTCATTCAAATTAAATATGTATTTACCAATAAAAGGTCCATTGTCTACAACATTAAATACATTTTCATTTTGACTTGTCACATTTAGCATATCAAGAGTAATTATCTATTTTTCAAGACTAGCTAAGACTAGACATCAATTAATGAGTATTATGGTACTTCCCCTCATCTTTACTAGCTCATGTTTGACTTGACACAATATTTTATAAGCAATAAATAAAAAAAGTAATTTTACTATATGTCTTTTTAAATATAATAAATTCAATTTTTGATAAATGTATTGAAAAAATGACTATAATTATTATGATCACACTTATATGCAATCGGAGAATCTACATCTTATGAATACTCAAAAACTTTATATGCAAGCCAAGACGAATAGAATGAAAATGTCATATTGATACCACATTGTCTTTTGCTTTTTCATAGACAATTTTCATTTGAATTTAATTTGTATATTCTAAATTTCTAATGATAGAACGGATAGTAATATTTTGGTTCCTCGATTATTTATAAACTTTTTTTGTTTCTTGTGATATGTGACTATGTACGTATGTTTACTTGAGTATGGTATCACCTTAATCGAAGAATGTTTTATTTCCAATTTGAAAGTTTTCGCACAAATTCAAATTTAATCAAATTCTAAGATAGATACCAAATAATCTTCAACTAATAGAACCATGAGTTTTAAATTTTTTTATGCATGAATTCTGTTACATATAAACTATTTAATTAATATATTATTACAAATATTATTATAATTTGGGATAACTGTACATGGGATGATACTAGAAAAAAAGATTAAATGTGCATCACTTCAATTAATTAAAAGTTAAAATTTATTCCTACAACCGAACGTAAAAAAAAAAAAAAAACCTTGTGGTGGAAGATGAAACTTGGTATTGACGAAAGGAAGTAAGTTGGGTTGAAAGTGTATAAGAATAGGCATGCTTTGAGTCATATAAGAGCACCGCCCTCATCCACCATTTACAAATACCATATTGTCTCTTTGACACCAGCCTTCCACTGTCCTCTCTTTCGACTCATTGGGTAAACAAACAACGAGGCATCTGATCTCTAAATTTTCATCTCTTTGGAACTATGAATAGCACCAGTGCAGGTAGTGATAATCCCCACCCTACCCAAGACATTAACCACCAAGAAAAATCCACCAGTGAGGAGAAAAGCAACAAGAAAGGTAGTAAAGGCAAAGGAGGACCTGATAACAACAAATTCAGGTATCGAGGAGTTAGACAACGCAGCTGGGGCAAGTGGGTAGCTGAGATCCGAGAGCCCCGTAAACGGACACGCCGTTGGCTCGGTACTTTCGCCACTGCTGAAGATGCTGCTCGAGCTTATGACCGTGCCGCTATTATACTCTACGGTTCAAAGGCTCAGCTCAATCTTCAACCTTCAGGTGCAAACGCTAGTAGTTCATCATCAAATTCTTCTAAACGCGGATCTACATCTTCTACTACACAAACTCTTCGTCCTTTACTTCCTAGACCTCCTTCTGGATTTGATTTGTCTTTCTCTTCTTCTTCTTCTACGCTGCTACCTCCAAACGTATTGGCTCCTGCTAATAATTACCTACCCTATGGATTTTATCCTGCCGTGCAATATGCTGAAGACATCTCACAAAATCCTCAATACTCAATTCAGAAACAAACTTTTGATGATAATTATGGATATCTCGACGGTGAGACCACTAAAGCATCTGGAATGATATGGTCTGATTCAAACTCAAACCCTAACCCTAACCCTAATCCTAGAGAAGAAGATCAAAATCAACAATATAATCAGCATAATTGTTTGTATGATAACGTAAACACTTTTGTGGATGCTGCACCGGTTGTTTCCGATCCAGTGGCATCTCCGGTGTTGTGGCCTCCTATTATTGATGATAATGATAATTACCACCCAGCTGATATTTGGGATTATGGAAATAATGATCCATTCTTGTTTGATTTTTGAATCAAGAGAATTAGCATGCAATTAGTATCTAGTGTTTGGTTTCTGAAATCTGCTCTTCTGGTCAAATATGCACTTCTTGGCATTTAATTTTAAATGTTTCTGAAGGATATGACCGAAACATCAAAAGGAACCTCATTTGTATACTGCCTTCATCAGGTTTAAATTTAATTATGTGATGCATTTTTTTTCTCTTTCACTTATTAATAAGCTTTATTTATGGCTTTTCCGCCTTCTCTAAACTTAGTTATTGTTGGACCTTCCATAGTTGTTGCTAAATATAATAGAGCTTTCATTTTTAGTATGTAGCTTAGGGTACTATTTGATTTGGTGAATGAAATAAGAAAATTTTATTGGTGAAATATTTGTATATGTATCCATTTCCAGTTCATGAATTTTTCTTTTATTTTCACATTTCAATTTCTTGATATGTTTTGTTCGGTAGAAATCAACAATCCTAGTAGATGTCTCAATCACATTTGAATATCTGTGTATTACTCTCTCTTCCGGTGTTTTAAAAGACTCTGTTGGGACTCGCTCTGGGATGGGACTCTAGCAAAACACTTAGAGACTTAAGTGTGGACACTCCGAGCCTCAAGTGTGGGACTTAGTTCAATTAAACTTACGTTTTAGGTGCTCGACTGCACGCCACGCCCAACTCTCGGGGCTCGCCTAACAGATCTTGCACAAATTATGTATATTAAATTCTGTAGGTATCATTGTTGACCCTCATCATTTTTGAATAAATGAATGGAACTTAATAATTTTTTAATCTATAGAGATAAGAAGATTGAGAGTAACTCAAATAACAAGTTGTAGTATCACATCTTTACTATTTCATAACAATGTGAAGGTGATTATGCGTTACGTCACATTTCTTTTAAAAATACTTAGTGAAATTTCATTTTTTCACTTATGATTGGTTTTTATGGTTTTGTCATATGTCTCAAAATTATCATATTTTATTTAGCTATTTGAAAGTAATTTTATTTATATTCTTGATGGAGTGATATTTTTATTATAATTCTAGTTAGTTTTATTGATTATTTTCTTTTAGGGAGTAAATTGTATAATATGATAAAAATAATTTTTTTTAGAAATAATGATTCCTTTATTATTATAAAGTTAAGATGTTAAATTTATACTTGTATAATCATGTTAGAAGTTTTATTTTCTCTGAGTTTCTTTAAGAGGAAATTGTATATAATAGCAAATCATTAATTCAATTAAATGATACTCCCTCCGTCCCTATTTAGTTGTCCATATTTCCTCTTTTAATTGTCCCTATTTAGTTGTCCATTTTGACAAATCAAGAAAGGACAACAATTTTTTCCCTATTATACCCTTATTTAAATAAAGTTGTCATAAATAAAGTAAATAAACTTATGAACTTCCCAACATTGATTAGTTATCTTGCGTTAATTTATTTTGGAATTGTAAATTGTACTATAAGTGTAAAATTGTAACTTCACTATGCTAATCATTGTTGCCTTAATATGTGTGTCATTTCTAAAGTGGACAACTAAATAGGGACGGAGGGAGTATAACCATAGTTTGATTTAATTGTACCACATAGCAAACTGTTGTTATTTCGCCTCTCTCCTAGTGAATCTCGCTCGCCACTCTAGTTCTCACTGGGCAGTCTCTCTCGCCTCTCTCGCTTTTATACAAACACAAATGTATAAAATGTGTTTGTATTTGTATAAAGTTGAGAGAAAATTGTATATATACATATATTTTCGTTCCCCTCTCACCTCTCCCAGATCTCGCTCGCCACTCTCACTCGCCTCTCTCACTTTATACAAACACAAATGTATACATTGCATTTGTGTTTGTATAAAGCGAGAGAAAATTGTATATACAAATACAAATGCATATATTTTCGTCCTATACACTTATGATTATACAAATACGGTCTTCCTTTGCCCAGTTTTCTTTTGTCTTTCTCTCTTTTTCTCTTTATACAAACACAGATTATACAATTGACCTTTTGTATATGTATACAGAAACATATTATACAATTGCTTTCTTTTGTATATGTATAGTGAAATATACATATATATTTATGTTTGCTATGGAGCGCAATTATGCAAACTATAGCTATAACATACAAATATGATTTTTATGTTTGCTATATGTGAACGTTGCTATTTCTTTAATCATGTTTGTAATTATTTCAAACTATTAATGTGTTTTTATAATTTTGTGTTACTATATTATTATACTATATTATAAATTAAAATTTTTAAGATCTATAGGGGGCTTATGCCCCACGTCTCAAAGCTTACACCTCGCTCTATACTAAGTAAAACGCCCCGCTTCACGCCCCCGCCTTTTAAAATACTGCTCTCTTCTCAATTTATCTAACACATTTTGAATTTTGAGATTCAAACAAGTCTATTTTTTTTATCGTTTTTCATATATCTTTTAGATATTTTGAATTGCCAATTATTATTACTTATAGTACGTATATTTTTACGTAGTTTACAAATATATAAATTTCATTTTAAAAAGATGTGAAGATTCTGTGAGCAATTTTTCAGTCAAATTTAAATTATTTGACTCTTGAAATACGAAATGTGGTACGTAAATGTTTTATTTAAAAGTATTATATAAAAGGAAAATGACTGAGTTTTTGGAAAAATCGATTAAACTTATAGTTTAAGAGAAATCGAATTTCCAAAGGACAGAGTCGCCACTTAATTTTTAGTAAAAAATCAAGAAAAATATAAGGTTTTTCAAAAGACTTAAACAGACAAAATCAATTGAAAAAGGGTTCGAGTTCAAATGTACATTCCCGAGAAGGTGTTAGGCCCTCGGAATGTCCGCTAACTCGCGGTTGACCGACGATTTGACCAAAATGATTTTGACTAATTTTAAAATTTTAACTTAGGTAAAAGAATTCATTTATTTTAACTAATTATTATTTTATTTTATTTTTTTAATTTAACTAAGTAAAGAACTCACGACTTTGACTAATTTTGAAAGTTTAAGGATGTAAAAGAACTCATTTGTTTTAGCTAAATTTCTTTTAAAAAAATAAAAAATTTAACTAAGTAAACTGACTCATTTATTTTAACTTGTTTATTTATTACTATTATTGTTATTTTTTATCAACATTATTTTTTATTAGTGTCATTTTAAATATCTTAAAGGGAAATGAACCAAAGGGAATTTTTTTCTAAAGGGGAACAATTTAATGACAAGGCTAATAAAAATAATAAAGTTAAGTATAAAATATTAATACTTTGATTTGAATATGATAAAAAAAAAAAAAAAATGAAATGGCTATCTATGAGAATTTAATTAAATTATACCATAAGATAAACAAAGATTAGTCAAACACAATATCAAATAGCAAAGGGAAGACATATTGAATTTGGGCCTTTGGCCCAAATCCCTAAATCTGCAAAAATAACAATTTATTGGGCTTTTGGCCCTTCTTCCATCTTCATTGATCATGATATACACCAAGTGTATATTCAAGGTATACACCATGTATATCGCTGATTCTTGAACTCCCGGTCCTGTATTTTTAGTCGGACTTTGTATTTCTATATTTTCACCTGTTTTCCTGTATTTTTTGAACCTGTATATTGCGTTTTTGACTGTATACCCGTGTATACAGCGGGTATATCAGTGTATACAGCAGGTATACAGCCTCTTTGTGAGCTTTGGACACCGAAATATCCAAATTCCAGCTATGTTTTTCCTCCGGGAACCTGTCCATCGAATTCACAATTGACACGGTGCTGATTCCAACGAAGAGAGGATTTTGGAGAGGGGGGCCTTTGCGGCCCATTCGGAATATGAAGGGAAAAGATAGGAGTCCAAGAGGACTCCGACAATATCACATACAATAGGAGAAAAATATATATTAGCGTGATGCGGAATTCTCTCAACAAAAAAACAATTAAAAAAAATAAAATAATAATAATAAAAATCGTCAACTTAAACACATAGCTACAAAATCTAAACAATACTTTAACATAATGACATTTGTGAGTATTACATGGATTATGCTTAATTTTTAGACACGTAGCTACATAATCACAACAACACTTTAACATAATGACATATGTGAGTATTACATGAATTATGCTTAATTTTTAAACACGTAGCTGCGTAATCCAAACAACACTTTTGACATAATGACATATATGAGTATCACATGAATATGCTTAATTTTTACTAATCTCAACAGTAGCCTTACAAACATTGGGCAACTTATAATAGTTGAGATGCTAGACCTAACTAATCCCTTCGCCCTATTACAAGAAGGCCGGAAATAAGACTCTCATGCTATCCCACAAAAAACAAATGAATCGGACAATGCTACCTTCTTAAAAAAAAAGCCCCCCTTTTTTTTTTCTATAATCAAAGCCATCAATGGAATCATAGATTAAGACTATATTACCATCTCAAGAACTAAAGAGAAAGAAATTCAGCCTTAGGTATCACTGCTAGTGCAAATAACTGAGCAAATAAATTCAAACGAGGCTTAATCAGGCTGTAATATAAGAGAGCCAAAACTCGAGGGAGGGGGGAACATCAAACTTTCAACGAAAACGGAAACAAACAACAACAACATTGATTAGCAAACAAGATTCATCACTGATTTTGCAGCCAACAACAAGTCAAAAATGATCCCAAGTCATAACATATACTCAACTTCGCATAATCGAAAACTTAACAGCAGCACATTAAGAACAAAACAATACTTGAATAGAAAATGAGTATTACCTTCCGAAGTGCAGCGAACGGACGGGAACGAACAGGAAGCTGAATTCCATCGCGGAGACACGATTCTAACAACAAGACGAAGAACCTGGATGGACTACAAGCGGTTCTCTATTCGGAAGTGTATTTTTGAGGGATTAATGCTTAATCCTTGCTATGTATTTCCGCTAAGAATTCTCCAAAAAGAATTGCTTAAATTTTCTTAAGTGGAAATTTCTGTTCACTCTCAAAGATCAAAAGAAAGAAAAGAAAAAAAAATCCAAGAACCTCCTCCCTCACCGTGAATAAGAGGGGAATACATATAGGGATCATCTCGGGTTCCCCCTTTTTTTTTTGGGGGGGGAAAGGAATAAAAATCCCATTCAAAAGGCCAAATTCGAAATTCAAAACTTCAAAACCTTTCACCCTTCCGGCTGAACACCTTTTCTTTGAGGTTTTGGTTCATTCCGAAAGGGGAAGGGGGGACAGAGGCGTGCCTGCTATAGTGCCGTGGAGAGAGACGTTGGCTGCTGTCGAGCATTTAATGGCTCTGTCGTTTTCCTGCTAGCGTGAAGACGTTGTGGTCTTACTCTGTTTGGTCGCTGCCGCTAATGCTGGGACGTCATACTGTTGTTCCTGGGTTTCTATTGTGAAGGGGAAAAGAATTTGGGCCGGGTTTAAGGAGTTATGGGCTGGGAATTGAAGTGGGTTGGTTGGGCTTGGGAATTGGGCTGGCAATTAAAGGAAATAAAGAGGGAAAGACTGTTGGGAATGGGGTCGGCTGGTATTGTTGTTTACAAATTGTGGTATTATTATTAATGTAAGTAATGTATGGAATTATTGGAATGGGGCTGGAAAATGGGCTGGGAATTATAAAGGGAATTGGGCCGATTTTTGGTATTAAGAAAATGGCCCAAAATGGTTCTTAAATG
>NW_006239145.1:385631-385788 GCF_000226075.1 Solanum tuberosum | reverse complement strand
GTCTAGTGTCTAAACTTGCAAGAAAAATGATTGTTACTTTTATGATTATTACTTTCATGTCAAATGCTGGAAAGTTCATATGGTTTATTTGAAAATTTTCTTATCGTGTATATAATATATATGAGTATTTTCTTATTGGTTAAACCGAAAACCGATA
>NW_006239145.1:356511-385384 GCF_000226075.1 Solanum tuberosum | reverse complement strand
TAAAATATACTAATTAGACACATAATTATATAATAATTAACTTAATTATAAACTAACTACTTAACTCAAAATTGTAAACTATTAGATAACTAAACAAACTAACCAAATATCTAACTAAACAAAATCTTTTTGAGACGATTTTCCAATATTAATAAAATACACTAATTATATACATAATTATATAAAAGACATATTATTATTTAAAAATTATAACAAGTGACAAACTATTTGAAACAACTTGCAAATTATTCTATTATATTTTATTTATTTATTTTCGAAATTTCTAAAATTAATTACTTTAAAACATTTGAAAATTAAGAAGCTCGAAATTAATTATTATCGGGGAGGGTCAAAATTAGGTGTCAACAGTAAATTGGGACAAGCGACTAAGATTTCATGGTCGAATCTAAATATATTTTTAAATATTAAAATATTACATTAATATGTAAATATTAAATAGTTAAAGACGGTTTGTTTTCTCTTTTTCATTAAAAAATAACATACGTTTGTTTTCTCTTTTTTTATTATTCAATTATTTATTTAAAGAGCTGGAAGAAGGCTAATTTATTGAATAAAAAGGAATAAAAGTTCATTCGGGCCCAAAGAAGAAGACTTGGACTATTGATTTTAATCTAGAAGAAGAAACTCCCTTAACTCATGTTTGGATTCACCTCCAGGACATTATTACAGGGCATAATACATCAATATGTCCTTTAATGCCCTTCAATTTTGGGTATGCACAAGTAGTCACTTAAACATGTATAAAATTGAACAAATAGACACACATGCCCTACATGACATCCTACATGTTATTTTTTGTCCTACGTGTATTGTGCCATATAGGACTCGTGTGTTTACTTGTTCTACTTTATACAAGTTTAAGTGTCTACTTGTGCATATCCAAAATTGGAGGACATAAACGTAGAATGAGGCAAAGTTAAAGAACACATTTATGTATTATGCCTAATTACAATTGAGACGCTCTGGCTTTTATTACCTCTTTTTTAATAACTCTTTTGAAGATTGATAAAGCAACCGAGTTCAAATTCAGATCAAATTTTACTAAAGTTCTTGTTGAAATTGACCACACTAAACAGAAGAGAGATTCTATGAGGGTTGGTATTAGAAATGAAGAAGGGGACAAATGTGGGGGTTTTATTAGCCTATTGAATATGATATTTTACTAGATTATTGCTTCAAATGTTAATATCATGGACATTCTGAATATAATTGTATGACATCTTTTAAAAGCGACAAACATACCCTCAAATTAAAATGATTAAATTGGATCATGTACAAACTAGGGACCTTACCCAAAATCATATTGATGGTATCAATATACTTAACATCAACAAGAACTCTGTTAGACCACAAACGCATGCTATAACGCACAAATACCAAAATCTGGGGTATATATATAATGCTATGATACGAAAAGATCAGAACGATCTCAGGCCACAGTTGTTTCAGAGTTGTCAATTATGTTGGCCCGTCACCAAACATTAATGTTGGTCTCTGAAGACGTGCTCCTGATAAGAAAGGAATTAACAATATACAAAATAGTGTTAAATCCAAGCTCATTAACGAGAAGGTTATGCAATGAAGAGCTAAAACTCCCAACCCACAATAGAGAAACAGGAACAACTCAAACAACTTGTAAACTCAAACACTGTTGTCAATATTGATTCTCAGAAAAAACTCTCATGATGAAGGAGAAAGAAATGTGATAGAACATTTTAATGCAAGATTTATATATATAGTGTCACATGCTACTTCTATCCAAGCTAGCCTCCACACAATCATATTGAATTTTATCACTCTAACAAAATATAAGAATATTCTATTTCAAATGCTCTTGCTTGTCCCAACTCTCTCCAATCTCTCGATGCATGTGGTCATCAAGATACTTCAGTGTCTCAGCTCAGGACAAATAATTTCTCTCGTACGTTCAGCTAGTATTATGCAAATGTCTCATAAATCTCTGTCAATCAAAATTCTCTTTCAAATAATTCAATGCTTCTAAATGTGGCTGTTGAAGACAATGTTACTTTGAAGAAGTCTCTGACTCTAAATTATGAAGAAGGCAACGAAACAACAGGCCATTAGTTTAGCCGTTCGACTACATATGTAGCTATGCTAACCATAGATCTAATACTCATGCATTAACATCTGAAGCTATGTTTCACTTACAATCTTCACAAATTCAAACAAGAAAATCTCAATGATATTGTGGAAGAAAGTAGTAACGATGGAAACAATATTAAAGAAGAAGAAGATAAAGATGATGAGTACGAGGAATGTAATTCTTGTTGGAATTAATGCATTCACAACACCTTGATGTTTAGTCTTCCAATATTGTCTTTTAGTTTTTTCAAGAAGTCTTTTAGGAGTTAATAATACATGTATCTAATAAATTGATACATGTATCTAGTTAATTGTGCAAGACTTTTTGTTTTCTATTTTGAGTAGTATAAATAGTGATGTAGTTGATGATTGTAACCATCTCAAGTGGCCTTAAGTAGCCTATATAAAACTTGAGCATTCTCTAAAGAAAGTATTTTCCTTCTATATTTCCTACAAATTGGTATCAGAGCAAGTTTTTGTTCTTAATCTGGGGTTAGGTGAAAAAAAAATATGACATCCAAAACAAATGAAGGTGCCGATTCTTCAGTTGTTCTTACTCCATTTTTTGATGGAACTGATTTTGAATACTGAAAGATAAGAATGAGAACACATCTAAGAGCTGAAGGTTTGTGGACTATTGTTGTAAATGGCTATGAAGAGCCAGAAAACGATGGTGAACTTTCAGTAGCAGAGGTGAAAAATCTTAAGGCTAAGTATCGTCAAGATGCAAAAGCCTTGAGCAAAATCCAAATGGGAGTCTCAAGAGCATATTTTGCAAAAATTGCTACTTGTGAGACTGCAATGGAAGCTTGGGAGTCTCTAGAAACATAGGTGTATGGTGACGAAAAGGTACGCACTATAAATCTTCAAACTCTTAGAAGAGCGTTTCAAAAGTTGAAGATGATAGAATCTAAAAAAATAGATGAATATTGCACAAGAGTCGTGAATATTGTTAATGAAAAGAGAAATCACGGTGATACAATTTCTGACCAACAAGTTGTGAAAAAGATTCTAATTAGTGTCACAGAAAAGTATGAGTACATTGTTGCTATTACTGAGGAGACGAAAGACCTTTCTAAACTTTCTATCAAAGAGCTAGTTGGATCATTTTGTGCACACGAGAAACGAAGATTTTTTCGTGAAGATCAACCCAAAGAGACATCTTTCCAGTCCAGAACAAATGAGAATTCTCAAAATTTCTCAAAAAATCAACAAAAAAAGAATTACAATCCAAAAAAAAAAAGCAGGATCATGATGATTCTTCTATGAAGGTTGAAGAAAAAGGTGAGAAAAGTACTAGTCTTTTTTGTAAAATTTGCAAAAGGACTAATCACAATGCAGAAAAATGTTGGCACAAAGGCAAGCCCCAATGTAACTTTTGTAAAAAATTTGGCCACATTGAGAATGATTGCTGGCACAAGCAACAGGAGCAAACAAATTTCTGTGATGAACAGGAGGAAAAAATGGAAGAAAATCTTTTCTTTGCTTCTCAATGTGATGTTTCAGCAAAAAGCAAGGAATGGTATATTGATAGTGGTTGTAGCAATCACATGACTGGAGATGAAAAAGTTTTCCTCTCAATTAATAGCAGCATCACTAATGGAGAATGGAGCCTTAGTTGATGCAAAAGGTAAAGGTACAATTTCGATCAACATAAAAGGGAGCGGTAAGCAAATTCATGATGTGCTTTATGTTCCTGACTTGGAAGAAAATTTGCTTAGTATTGGTCAATTCATGGAAAATTGTTATTCTCTTGTGTTTAGATATAATTATTGCAAGATTTATGATAAAATTGAGCCAAATCAAGTCATCGTTGAAGTAGTGATGACAAAAAGAAAATTTCCTTTACAAGTTCAATACAATGCATTCAAAAATGAAGTTATAGATGATTCATGTCTTTGGCACAAAAGATTTTGTCACTTGAATTTTCATGATTTGAAGCTTCTCAAGCAAAAAGACATGGTGCAATTCCTGATACATACTGAGATTAAGGTAGAGAATACTTCTATCATATCTTTAGATGTGTCTAATCAAGAAGAGGATGAGAAAGAGGAAGATATCCCTCAAGGGGGAGAAATCTTAGATTCACATGATGAAGAACCACCTCCAAGAGGAACAAAAATGTTGAGTGACATTTATCAAAGATGCAACTTTGCCGGTGTTGAGAAAGAAAATTATGAGGAGGCAATAAAGCATGATGTTTGAAAGAAAGCCTTGGCAGAAATTCGAAAGATTGAGAAAAATAATATTTGGGAGTGTGTGAGTATACCCAAAGAAAGAGAAGTTGTAAGTCTAAAGTGAATGTACAAAACCAAACTCAATCAAGAAGGAGATATTCAAAAGCACAAGAGAAAGACGAAATTCAGTTGCAATTATTGTCGGACAGAAGAATAACTTGCTGACATCTTCACCACAACACTTTCAAGTGAAAAGTTTTTCCATCTTCGAGAAGGCATTGGAGTTGTCAAGCAAATGCATTAAGGGGGAGTGTTGGAATTAATGCATTCACACCTTGATGTTTAGTCTTCCAATATTCTCTTTTAGTTTTTCAAGAAGTCTTTTAGGAGTTTATAATACATGTATCTAATAAATTGTGATACCTGTATCTAGTTAATTTTGCAAGACTTTCTATTTTCTATTTTGAGTAGTATAAATAGTGATGTAGTTGATGATTATAATCATCTCAAGTAGCCTTAAGTAGCCTATATAAAACTTGAGCATTCTCTAAGTTTAGGATGTGGATGATATGTTATGTTGTTGGAGAAATTGTGAAACATGTTGTATAGCTTTTGAAGGAAATAGATAGGGGAAGTTACTTTCTTTCTTTTGATAACTAGCCCATCTTAAATCTTTTTGTTTGATAAATTAATCATGTGCTTATCTCAAAGAGCTAATCAACTCCTTGAAGACATGGCATTCAACTCGCATACATAATAACTAATAAGAGCATAAAAGGGAATATACATTGTATGTTCTCTAGCCTTCCACTTGAACAACTATTATTTCATCCTCATTGATAAACAAACCTTTCATTACATATCTGTAATGACACTAGATAATTTCTTCTACATATAAAAAAGATTTGATTAGAACTTTTGCTTCCAGTACTTCATGGTTATATATATACATAACCTGATGATGTGCAGTCATACAACAAAAGTATTTCTCTAGACTTCTCACAAGGGAAAAAATAAATGTATCCTTAAGCAATGCCTCAACAAAAAATGTTAGTCATGATTAATACAATCATTAATTGGAATATAGAGGGATAAAATTCCAGGGGCTTTTGAAAGACTCAAATTTCTCAACAGAATGCATAAATTCATTTTCAAAGAGGGTCTAGGTTCATTTTCAAAGCAAAGCCAGATCTAGACTTATGCCTTGAATCACATTTTGGGGCAAGTTGTAGACAACATGCATAAGCAAGAATTTAACTCAAGGATCAACTACAAATTAAACGAACATATCTCCTAGAATATAAATAGTTATGCGTTCTCATTACACACGAAATTAAAAATCTCTTAATCTTTTTTTCAACATCACCGACCATTTGTGAATCTGGAAAAAAGAGTAAAAAATTATGACCGTTTTATAAAAGACGCTCCAATCTAAAATTTCAGTTCAGGTACTACGGGTCATCAATACGACTCGTACATTGAGAGTATGGTCTGTGATTTGACTCATAGAAAACTTCAGAGAGTCCCAAAATTCAACCTAGGAAACCACGAGTCATACCTCGACTCGTGGTATCAATGTATGTCGCATATATGTCCCATATATCATGTATATCATTTGTATATAAAGAATTTTTACTCCAAAGTGTATGGTTTTGAATTCCCTCTACCTCTAATCGTTGATTCTTGATTCTATTATCAAAATTATGATATTTCATATCATTAATGATATTTGTTTCGTGGTTCATGCTTATTAATTATACCACATGAATTCCTTTCTAGCCAAAGCTATTTGAAAATTAACCTTGTCGTAGTATTTCAAATATATTGTTTTCATGAGAAAAGTAAGTTTCAAGGTTTTTAAGAAGTATTTTATGAAAGTATATTTTGTTTTAAGTGCACTAATTTAAAAGGATTTGAAGAAAGTATATTTTGCTTCAAGTACATTACTTTAGAAGAGTTTCAAGAATGTATATTTTATATCAAGATGCATATTTTCAGAAAGAAAGTATGAACAATTTTTAAAATAAAGCATGTCCAGTTTAAAAGAAAGCATTGTCTGATTTTCAGAAAAGCATAGTCAAGCTTTTTCAAAGTAAAGTTCAGTTCAGTTCAGTTCTAAAGAAGCATTATGGGGAATAGACTCAAAGTGTCAGATTTTTAGTTTCCCCCCTGAAGGGGGACATCTTTACAGTTATTGGGAAACAATGCATGTTTTGGGAGTAGTATTGAGCACCAAGTTCGATAAGGGTTCAAATAATCCAAATTCTGAACTATGTCGCTAGCGTAGGATATGATCGTGTTGTTGATTCGGGCGACTCCTCAAAAAGCCCCTAATAAGGCTCAGAGATCAGATCCATTACCTCATTTTGTCCTTTAACCTGGCAAGGTGTTGGATGACTTGTATCATCATGAGGCTCGCGTTATGGTTGTCAGTTACTGAAACTCTCCAAGAAAATTAAAGTCACATTATTTTCAGCACTTACTATTATTCCATATATTCATTTTTAAAGTTTTGTTGTCAAAGCACACATCCATGCATTACTACTCAGTTGACTTTATTTCAATCCTTCTTCAAAGTTATTCATTCAGCTCAATATGTTTAGTTTTGATCAATAAATTCATTCAGATATTTTACATATCGTATATTTCATGTTTTGGCATCATTTGATGTTGCATCGTTTTATGATACAAAGTATTTTTTTTTTGGTTTCCCACCCGGTGTCTGGAGTACACATTGGAGCCCCGACTAAATTCGGATCGTGCACTGCTGGGCCCATTCGGGGGTAGCGCTTCCAACAGAATTTTCTCCATACCCAGGGCTAGAACCCAAGACCTCTAGTTAAGGGTGAAGCACTCCCATCAGTGCATTTATGACGAAGTCTTAGGTACTCACAACTGTGAACATATCATTAGGATCACTTTCATTCATCTTTGGTGAGACCTTATTGCTTTCAGAAGGCTTTAGTTTCATCTAGAGTATTTATTGTTTGTATATATATTATAGTATAATATTTAGTTAGCTTAGGGTCTTTTCCTGATAACTTTTCTTTAGTATGTTTATTGAGTTTGTTTTTTCTAAGTTATTGCATGCTCATCTTTTAAAAGCTTCTGCATAGTTCGAAGTATTTAGTTAGTAGTAGGTCAGACCAAAGATTCACTTGGAATCAACAATGGTAATGAATGTCGTCCACATCCAAAATGTAGACTCAAATTGTGGCATAGAGCAAGGTTCAAGACATGTTCAGGGTGGGTTTAGTTCTAGCCATAGCTTATCTGATGGTTAAAAATGTTCTTTGACATGTTCAGGGTGGGTTAAGTTCTAACCATAGCTTATCTGATGGTTAAAAATGTTCTCTGTGTGAGAAATTTTATTGGAGTTACTCAATGTGAGGACAAAAATTTAGTTGGGAGATTTGAATATTTAACTTATTGAGGGGTTTCTGGAGATTGACTTGTTGAAGATTATATAAAGAAGGTGAAACAAATTTATTTTATTCGAAAATTTATGTCAAGAAAAGGCATTGGTAGGTGTTTGTGTATGATGTTTTAGCATGATTGAGCTTTCATTTTCCTAAAAGAGAGTACAATTTTTTCCTATTTGAAATTTGCGAAGTTGGCCAAGTTAAAGTTGGACATGAAAATAAAAAAAAAAATTACTTTATTTGAAATTGTCAAAATTGGAATTGAAATATTCCTCAGAATAAAAAGATTTGGGCTCCTATAACTTTGAGACTCCTTCCTCCCGCTTGGTAGTTTTCATAACATAGCCGTAAAATTTTTGGGAGTCTTGTTTGTTGTGTATGTTTGTGGAATAGGGTAGGGCAAACTCTTAACGGACTAGGATAGAGCAACAGTTAAACGGGGTAGGATAGAATAGGGCGGGTCAAAATATATTTTTAGAGAAAAATAATTGGGGGCAAATTTTAGCTAAAACTGTATATTTTTATCTTTTACTCTCACTATGATCCTTGGAATGATGTTTGAATTTGATTTTTTTTCTTTCTTGTCCTATACATAATAATTGTGCTCCTTATGTTTTTCCCCTTCCAACTTACTATGGTATTAATGGTAAATCAATCATTCCTCTAAACCTTTTATTAAATACATAGTTTTGATAATGATGAACTTCTTTGATAAATGTTTATGTTTCTTTAGCAAGGTTTTCTTTGGATATTTGGTTGTCTTCTTTTCTTACCAAACCAGATTTAGCTACAAATATGTATATTAGTTTTTAAAAGAAATGAGCTAAACGTACAGCGCAAAGCGGGGCTTAATAGGGTGGGGCATAGCAGGGCAGGGCAGCTTGAATCTGTGGTAGGGAAAGGCTTCACTCGCCCTGTCCCATTTCATTCCATTCTATTGTCATATCTAAATTTGTTAGATACATGTGTTACTTTATCACTTGTGTAATCTCATTTTTATTGAGTGAATTGATGAGGTTATTTTTCTCAATATTTATATGCTTTTTCACTGTCCATTTTCGTTTGTAGATGTTGATAGGTCATCTATTGACAGAACCATATTAAATTATTATGTTTTTTTTGATATATTTTTATTTTATTATCTTTTAAAATTTTCTTTATTAGCTTCCGCATAACACTTTGTTATTTCGATTCTATGCATGCATTAGTCTCTCCATATATATGTGTGTGACATGGAGGATAAATTGGGTGGGTGAGATTAATATTCAATCAATTAAAGTGGATTAAGTCAATTAAAGGGTAATAACTCGAACCATTATCTTAAAAAGAAGAGTTATATCCTCGCTTACCAAAACCAAATCATTTACTCCCTCCGTCCAAAATGCTAGAGTAATCTCCAAGCTCAAAAATGCTTAAAAGTTGGAATATTTGGCAATTCCAAAACCGAAGAGATATATTTCATATTTCACCGTCAATAGAAATGACAAAAATATCTTTTGAGCTCAAATGATGTGGACCTCAACTATGATATTAAGATAAATTCCCTTACTTCTAAGCTTTATCTGAAAAAGAAAAAGGCCTATTCGATCAGGATAAGTATTGAACTTAAAGCAACCAATATGTCACGATATAAATTCGGAGATTAATCTTAGTAACTTAGTTGGTTGATTATTTGAACTTTCAACTTGTCGATGAAGAAATTCATATTTTGTAATCTCCTCCCCCATTTTTTCTTCCCTACTCCCTATTTTTTTTTTAAAAAAAGAAGAAATATGTCACAATATAAATTCACGGTACATATTGTTTGCTTTTGATCACTACTAAATAGTTATTATTTTCTCTTTCATGTTTATTTGTTATTCATAGATATTTTGATTAAAGTACCAATTAGAAAAGAAAATACTGGTATTTTCAAATGGAAAAATTTAGAAGTTTCTCGATATTTTAATGAAAATCAATTTCTTATCATGTATTTTTTTAATGAACTGATTGGACAAAAAATAAATAAAATAATTATATTTTATAATGAAATTTTTCATTAATTTATGATGGAGAAAGCCATTATTTTTAGTATTGGATCTAATTTATCCTGAAGGTAATATTAATGTAGTCGATTTTCCCTCTTTTTCATTTTCGCTACAGCATCAACTGTTGTAGCTAATTATCTACCTTTTCGATTGTAATTTTTATGTTATGCGTGGCCATGACTAAAAACATATCTATTAATTGAAGTAGATTTTTATTTTGATCTTTTTTTCGAAGCATACAACTTTCTAAATGTGAATGATTTTTATTTATATAGATGAATCTTATATACACTATAAAATGAAGTGTGTATATGATATTTATATAGATGAATCTTATATACACCATCAAATAAAGTGTGTATATATATATAGCAATGTGTGAATGAGAAATAAGAATGAATAAGAAATTGAGAAATGTGGGGAACCAATTTGGAAAGAAAATGAAAAGTCATTTATTCCAAAGATGAGTACATCACGTGAACTTGTGTTAATTAGGTCTTATAAAACTCTCCATTTTGCTTTTTTATTTTGATGTAGGATCCTCCTAAAGTGCCGTATGCTCCTAATCTTTAAAAGCGAATATTTTCACATGAAAAAATTCAGAAGTTCCCTAATATTTCAGTGAAAAATTATTTTTCACCATAAGTTTTATAGTGAATTGATCCGATGAAAATTAGATGAAGAAATTATATTTTATAATATAAATTTTTCATTGACTATTTTTAATAGTGGATCTAATTTGTCGGCCTCCGTTTTTAATAGTGGATCTAATTTGTCCACTCCTGTAATTCTAAGGTAGTTATTTTCCCCTCTTTTCATTTTCACTACAGTATCCATGTAATTAATCTTTTTCAATTGTAATTTCTATGATTGTGCCTAAGGACAATACGGTTAAAATAGATTTTTATTTTGATATATCAAATTTCTTTTTTCAAATTGTATAAGCTTTTTTCAAAGCAGAGGGCTTTCTGAATGTTATGATCTTCTATATTTTTTATCATTTCGTTTCATTATCTGACTTATGTTTTACATGTAGCATTCAGAACGAATGATTATGAAATTATATTTGAGAATTTGTATTTTAAATTATATCATTGAAGTCCGAAAGCATGTTGTCACGACTCAACCCACTGGACCGTGCGGACACCTACTCTAACACCTAAATAGGAGAATTCTCCATTTCCAAACCTTTTAAACATGCAGAAGACTTTATAAAACTGGAAATAGAAAGAAATTCATGAGGATTTTTATAAATAAAGAGTTTAAAAACAACTCGAGTTAAGACTTGTAAAGTAATTAACATCCCAGAGATCTAGTCTAAACAGATACAAGAGCTTCTAAGATTACAAGACATAACATAATCAATATTAAAATTCTATTTGTACAACATAAATTTAATTCATAATTTTAGTTTCATTTTGATAACGATAAATGAATATTCTTATAAAAATGCATATTTGTATTTCTTAATCTTTTCTAAATTGAAGTAAAATATAAAAAAGTATTTTATCCATTAAGTAAATACAAAGACATTTTAAATTAAACTATTAACGAGATACTTTTAAACTAAATTATTAACAAAATATAATCTTATTCAGTTCCACATATTTTAAACATATTCTTTTTGTTATTTTCCATTTTATTAATAGAAAAATACAGAAAAGGTGTATTTGCCTCCATCATACGGGGCGTAGACTGTTCAATCTTCAAATGGGCATCAATAAACAAAAATGGAAAACAGAAAAGAAAAGAAGAAAAAGAAGACGAATTTCCCGTTTATGTTCCATATAATAAGTATATAATTCTATTTTTAAGATTCTATTCCACTTTTTATCTATATTGTGTTTAGAATAATGACGTTCCAAACATAAAAGAGTCGTCTCTCATCTTCCATACTAGATACACAATTCATGTCAACACAAGTCTAATATCTATTTTTTTTTAATTTATATGATATAGAGGAAATTTAGAAAGTCGTTCAATATGTTATATCGTTAATTATGATTTATAGTTTTTTTTTTATCAAATTTGTAAAAAATATATACTATTTCTTTTGTCCTAATTTATTTATATGTCTTTAAATATTTTAAGTAATTAGTTATTTGTGATTTATAATATCTTTTACGTCATTTTCAAGTAATATATGTTATTTCCCTTGTCCTAAATTATGTGGCACAAGATAAAATTTCGAGAGTCAACATAATTTTTTATGTCTTTTATATATTTAAAGTTAATTATTGTGTTTTATCATACGTTGACGTCATTTTAAAATAATATATGTTACTTTATCTATATAAATTTATGTTGCACAAATAGATTTTTAATATTCGACCAAATTTTTATGTCCTTTAAATATTTTAAACTGCTAATTATTAGTATTTATAATATTTTTACGCAATATTCAAATATATAACAAACTTAAGAAAAAAAACAAAAATTCATAAATATTCTCATCTAAGAGCGCACACATCAACAGAGAGGTGCGTGCTTCTGGTAGCTTCTGTGTAGTAGTATTAAGATAGTATAAAAAAGAATAATTTGTATGCAAAAAAAATTAGCCAAACCAAAGTCGATGATTTTAGTTCTCTCTCTCATTGTGGAATGAGATTATATCCCATGTTCATGTCTTCACAAAACTCAAAATAACAAATAAAATTATAGGAATAATTATTTGTTTACACTAACTGTATCGATATTATACATATTTAATAAATTCCTTAATGGCTTCCCAACCATTCCAATGGCACTATGCTGAGTTCGAAGACGGAAACTACGAAATCCATGGCTATGCTTTTTTCTTCATCGCCTTTCTCATCGTCGTAATTATCTTACTTACCATTCTTATCCTCTACACTCGTTGCATATGCCATTGTCAAGGCCGGCCCGGGGTTGCTCGTCCCTCTCACGCGCCGCAGTCACTACTTTCTCATCGAGGTCTGGACCCAACTTGTAGCAGTAAATTGCCGATCACCTTATACGGAACTAACATTGGTGAAGCAGAGTGTTGTATATGTCTAGGTGTTTTTCAAGATGGCGATAAACTGAAAATTTTGCCGGTTTGTCACCATTGTTTTCATTCGGAATGTGTGGATAAGTGGCTCACAACTCGGTCTACTTGCCCGCTCTGTCGTGCTCAACTCCGATTCGACTCACTTGTTTGACGTCTATGTCAATGTGTTGATTATACTTCTATACCACAAATTTATTTTGTCTTTTCTACTCTTTGATTCGCCACGGAATTTAAGAAAGAAAGATAGGCTTTTGAAATTTATGATTTAAAATAAATGATAGATATTCGCGTGGCTATAAATCATTTAATAAAATAAGAATTTTAAAGTTAAATTATTATTTAATATTCTCTCCGTCCCTATTTACTTGTCTATTTTTCCTTATTTTTAGTTGTCTCAAATTACTTGTCCATTTTGACAAATTAAGAAAGAACAAATTTTTTTACTTATTATATCCTTAATTAATTACATTAAAAAAGGTAGAACTTTTTGAAAATCTTAAATTTTTAATTCATCCACTTCATAATTAATAGGGATAAAATGGTAAACTCACTATGTCAATTATTGTTTTCTTAATAGGTGTGTTAATTCAAAAGTGAACAAATAACTAGCGACAGAGGAAGTATAAAAATATGAAACAGACTAAAAATAAAAGTAAGTTATATAAATTGAGACAGAGGAATATGTTTTATCTTTTCAAAAATTGGATAAATCACTTTGTGTGTGTTGTTATTCCTAAATACCCTTAGTTGAAATTTTCGGCAATAGTGCGCGCAGCTCCAAATAAAATATAGGAGACGATTTGAGTGACTTGTAAAATTCACTCTAATCAATCTAGAAAGTATTCTTTCTCGTCGAAATTTATATATGATGGAGATATATTTATCTAATTTTGACTAGAAAAACAATTCTTGTTTTTAACGGTCCTAGATTAATAAATTATGGATATTGTATAAATAGTGTAGAATTGTTATATGATGTATAATTATATATCATAGATGTATATATATTCATATACTATTTATACAGTTTTTTTTTAAAAATCCAAACCAATGCAAATCTCCTCTAAACAACCTCAATTTTTTTAGATATGAGTTCTTCTCAATGTTTCAAGTCTTTTACAATTCACGTTTGCAACACATCAAATTTTAAAGTTGAGCTTTGAAGAAGTTTTAATAATTGGAAATGGAGTCTTTCAATTTTGATCAACTCAAGTCTCTTCTAAATAGTCTCAAGTTTTAAATGTGAGCTCCTCTCGATGTTTTGATGATAACTTGGTTTCATCACCCTACCACTTATGTTTATAGGCTTTCAATACTGCTCTTATATTTAGTCTTCTTGCATTTTTTCTACTTTGAATGACCCATGATCGATGCTCCTTAGCCTACTTTGAATAGAGTCAGGGGAAGTTCTGGAAAGTTTGCCACAAATCTATTTTCAAAGATTCAAGATGTTCTTCATTTTGTGGTTAAAGACAACACATTTTTCTTCAAAAGTAGATACAACTGCGTTCCCCCTATGAAGGACTCGTGCAAACTCATTTAAAACTTTAGTAATGAAAATTAAATGATGTCTTTTAATTTCTCTCAACAAATGAAGGTGATTTTGTCTTGTATTTTGGCCCAGCAATGATTCATCACTAACTTGCGACCTGTCATGTAGTGATCCGATAGGATTCAAGCTGGTTTGCGACATTACAAATCTTACCAGATTTTAGATTTCAAATATATATATTTGGCGCGTCGAGATATTTAAATACATTTATTTCATCATTTCAAATTTTGTAAGAAAAGACTTATACTCAACGAAAAGAATTGTTTGTATCATGTGAAAAGATTATTAAAGTATATATAACTAGCTACTATTGTTGACTAGTAGATTTTTATAAAATTGTGTGTATTTAAAAGTATGTAATCGCAAGTAATTATTGTTGTTCATCTTGTATTCCTAGCATACTTAGAACAAAACTTTGAAGAACTTGGTAAGAAACAACAAAGTTTAAAGAGTATTTTCAGACCTAGAAAATTAAAACAAGTAGAGAAAATAGAATCAGAAATAGATTAGAAACAACATACACAATATTTTTCTCAAAGAAAGAAAATTGAGCCCACGGAATGCACAGTGTCCCCTTAAGGAAATTATTCCCCTCAAGTACCTGAGGTTAATGGAATATATCCTCCCAGGATAGAACGATCTTACTCACCGATGTATCGATACCTAGAATCACGGTGTCAGCGAACCACTCAACGGCAGTAAAGTACACTTAGAATACTAGATTTAGTAGTAGTAGAAGAAATCAAGAAAATTCATTCTCTTAAAATGAGAAGAAATCCCTCAATTTATAGAAAACAAAGGGTAGTGTGAAAAGGTTCTTATTGTGCCTTACCGGAAATGTTACAACCCTTTGGAAAAGTCACAATCTTTCGGAAAGGCTACAACCTTTCATATAAGTCAACTTTTCATAAAAGACACAACTTTTCATAAAAGTCACAACTCTTCATAAAAGTCAAACTCTTCGTAAAAGTCACAACTCTTCATAAAAGTCGCAACTCTTCATTTTCTATTCACGCCTTTTAAAACCCAACAATCCCCCGCATGAATGAAGAATGACTCCAAGAAAAAGAAACGGGCAAGTTTGTGTACTTTACAAGCAAGAATTAATTGCATCTGGATAAGTAGGTTTCCCTTTGAACTTTCTGTAGTGAACAATGTCGACTATACTCGGTCAATTGATAGATTTGATTACTTTGAACCGTCAAGCGTTGGTGTATACCTAGACAACCATATGTCACACAATCAACCCTTTACCGTTTATGGTTCTTACGGTTGTGTTCGTTTCAGCCATGAACACCTCCTAGTTTCATGAGTGTATAGAGAAATGGGCTTTTGACAATCATCCTCTTTGAAGTGGCTTACACTTCACACTCACATGGGTGATTTCTAACTGTGTTATCGCTAGATACACTATTTGGTCAAATCTGCCAAACTTAGCAAATCCTTAAAACTTTAAGCTTTATTAACTCATTAACAAGCCTTAATGTTGTATCCTTTTTCCTGAGCATTGCCTTCATCATGAGAATGGATTGAGTTGGTTGACAATGTCGAACCGTCAGTCACAATTTTGTTTTTCTCCTTGAACTTAGCTCTTGGGATCTCCAGTCTGCTAGGTAGAGCTACCGCCATGATGACTTATCCTAAGCTATAAACTCATTCCCTTAGACGATCTTTCAACTTTCTCTCTAGTTAGGCCTTTTTGTAAGTGGATCTGACACATTATCCTTTGACTTTACATAGTCATTTGTGATAATTCCACTAGAGAGTAATTTTCTAACGGTATTATGTCTATGTCTTATATGACGAGACTTTCCGTTATACATCATGTTCAACGACCTACCTATTGCATCTTGACTATCAAAGTGTATGCATATTGATGCCAAAGGTTTGGGCCAAAAAAGAATATCTCTCAAGAAATTCCAGAGTCTTTCAACTTATTCATCGGCCTTATCTAGAGCACCTAGCTCAAAGATCATTGTAGAGCTAGCGATACATGTATTTTTGGAAGATTTTCAAGAGACTGCTCCCCCACCAAGAGTAAATACATATTCACTCGTGGATTTCACTTCATTTGATCCCGGTGATCCAATTTGCACAACTATATCTTTTCAATACTGTTGGATATTGTTATAATGCAACACATAGTTTTGAGTATGTTTTACATACCTCAAAACTCTTTTCATTGTCATCTAATGAGTTCGATTGGGATCACTCGTAAACCGACTCAGTTCATTAATAGCACATGCTATATCTAATCGCGCACACTTCGTGATATACATCATACTTCCCAATACTCTAGCATAATCCAACTATGAGTCACTTTCACCTTCATTCTTTTGAAGTGCAAAGCTCACATTATTGGAGTCTTGACAATATTAAAATTCAAGTATTTGAACTAGTCAAGTACCTTTTCAATGTAATGAGACCGTGACAATGCTAAACATTATGGAGTTCTAAGGATTCTTATACCTAAGATCACATCAGCAACTCCAAGATGTTTCATATCAAAGTTGCTTTCTAGCATATGTTTAGTAGCATTTATGTCATTAGTGTCTCTACTGTGATCAACATATCACCAATATACAAACAAACAATGACCTTGTGATTTTAATGTAAACACATTTATCACTTCCATCATTCTTAAATCCATTTACCAACATAGTTTGGTAAAATATAATTTCTTATGTCATTGTTTGGGTGCTTGTTTTAGTCCATAAAGTGACTTAACAAGTTCACACACTTTCTTTTCATTACCAGGAACCACAAAACCCTTGGGTTGTTCCATGTAAATTTCTTCCTCCAATTCTCCATTTAAGAAAGTTGTTTTCACATTCATTTGATGAATTTGGAGGTCATATACCGCAACTAATAATATTAACATTCAAATGAATGTAAATTCTAGTTACTGACGAGTATGTGTCAACAAGATCAAGATCTTTTGTCTAAAGTCTTTGACACAAAGTCTTGCTTTATATTTGTCAACAGTTTCATCGACTTTCATTTTCCTTCTGAAGATTCACTTTGAACCCAAAGGTTTATTTCCTCGAGAAAGATCAACCAACTTTCAATAGAATTGCTCAAGATTGAACAAATCTCACTATTGACACCATATTTCCAAAAGGATGAGTCCACATAAGACATATGAAATGTTACAAACTCAGATTCGAAGAAAGTAAATGTCCTTTGACATTTACTACGCCTCTGAATCTCTTTATTAAGTACATTCTCCCTTTGTTCTTTCCAAGGTTTTTTAGACCCTTCACTAGACTACTCAAGTCTAATTTTATAGTCCACAGTCTTAGGTCCTATTTTAATCCTTTTTAGGAATAGGAACTTGGACTTTGGCTAAAAACCCCACACTTTGAAATATTTCAAGTTGGATTTCCTTCCTTACCATTTCTCATATGGAATAGATTGTGTCCTGAACAAACAAAACTTTTTATTGCTTTTTTTCTGAAAAGACCAAATTTTTTGTTGTTCCTTTTTGCTGTAAGGATAGCTTCTCCAGTTTTTTTTCATTCTGCAATTCCATTAGATTGAGGTGAATAGGGCAGTAATTTGATGGATAAATCCACTTTCCAAACATATTTCTGCAAAAGGAGATTTATATCCTCCATCCCTATCACTTCTTATCTTTTTCCCAACTGATTTCAACTTCAATTTTATATTGCCTAGATGTTTCTATTGATTCATCCTTACCATTCAGCAAATAGCTATAACCGTATCAAATGCAATTGTCAATAAAAGTTATGAGATACTTTTTCCTACCACGAGATGGTATTGACTTCATATCAAAAATATCAATGTAAATCACTCTAAGGGATTAGAATTCCTTTCAACAGATTTATAAGAATGCTTGGCATACTTAGATTCAACACAAACTTGACATTTTTATTTATTGCACTCAAAGTTAGACAAAACTTCTAAGTTGATCAGTTTCCTTACAATGTTTTGTAGTTGACATGTCCCAAGTGTTCATGTCACAAACAGTTTGACTCAAGCAAGTAAGAACAAATAAAAATATTGAGTTTGAACAGCTCTCCGTGAGGTAGCTTTTTCTCACAAATATTTTGTTCCTACTTCTTACAATTTTGTGTGATACAAACATTGTTTAGAGTCAGCACCTTGTCAAATGTCCTTTTCAGAAGGACTTTTCCATAACTTTCAATTTGATTGTTATAGAACTACCCATGAACATAATTTCATCGGGTCCAATAAAGGCAATATAGTCCAAATGCTTCTTTTACAAAACATGACAAATGACTATTCACCAATTTTCATGTCTATACAAATAGTTATATTTTAATAGACATATCTTTTCATGAAAAATCACAAGATTTTAAGTGATACTCTTTCATAAAAGAACATAATTATTTTGAACAAGTATATATATAATTTGGTAGTTTCATACTAGTCATATCATATACTAGTAAAAGAGAAACTCATTAACCACAATATCAAATATACTCCAAGAATTTTGTGGGTCTAACATAATACAACAGTATCATTAAATTTCATATCTTGCGTTTCAAATTTAAATTTAGACACTAAGTCTAATTTTATCTTTAGCATAAGCAAAGAACCACCACATTTTAAATATGATCTCAAAAATATATTTCAAATATTTGAAAATAGTTTTTTCACATATTTTTTCTCATGCTATCAAAATGTCATTGGCAACATGAAACCTCTTTTGAAATTATTATTCTACAAAAGAATTATAGTGCTTCAATTCCCTTTGACAATCTTTACACAACGTCAAAGTTCATTCCATAGAGGCACAAAATCATAAATTCTAAGTCACTGGTATTTTTCCTCTATCACAAATAAACATACCACTTAGTAATTAGAATACTAACAGTAAAGACAAAAAAAATTGTACAATTTGTTTCTATATAACAGTGAAGTTTATAGAAAATCAAAAGTACAACACTGACTTATTATGTGAAGGTTTTAAATTCTTCAAACCAATTGCATAGTCTAATTAATCCAGAGTAGAAAACTACAAAAGTTTTTAGTCTACAAAAATCAGACACAATAAAATTTCACATGGAGTACAAAACTACAAAAGTTTTTATTTCTTTTTTTGTTGTCTCCAAATAGAATAAAACATATTCTTAGATTATCACATAGATATGCTTTTCTTTTCAACTAGCCTTTCAACTATACATTTTGACATACTATTTTATCAAACTAAAATATGAATATCTCAGCAAACTAAAGAATTTTAAAGTCAAAACTATTTGCCAAGGAAAATTCATTCAAAAACATATGTTTTGCAGATCGTTTTCCAAAGGCATATGATAAATGTCAAAAGAGTTAACTTTTAGAAAATATTTTCCTCCTTAGATTAATAATAAGAAGGTTACCTGGTGTAATCTTCAACCGGAATATCACCAATTTTTCTGGTACATTCTCACTTCGACCTTTCTAAACAAGGCATTTAGTTCTGAAGAAGTAGTGCATTAATCTTCTACTTCCATGATTTGTTTCTCTCAATCAGTAGAATACAAGAAATATCAATAGTATAGTAATTTCCTTAAGATTGTTGTTCATCTTATATTCCTAAGATACTTAGAACAAAACTTTGAAGAACTTGATAAGAAACAACAAAGTTTAAAGAGTATTTTCAGAACTAGAAAATTAAAACTAGTAGAGAAAAAAGAATCAAAAACAGATTAGAAACAATATACACAATATTTTTCTCAAAGAAAGAAAATCGAGCCCACTGAATGCACAGTGTCCCCTTAAGGAAATTATTCCCCTCAAGTATCCGAGGTTAATGGAATATATCCTCCCAGGATAGAACGATCTTACTCGTCGGTGTATCGGTACCTAAAATCACAGTGTCAGTGAACCACTCAATGACAGTAAAGTACACTTAGAATACTAGATTTAATAGTAATAGAAGAAATCAAGAAAACTCATTATCTTAAAATGAGAGGAAATCCCTTAATTTATAGAAAACAGGGTAGTGTGAAAAAGGTTCTTATTGTGCCTTACCGGAAATGTCACAACCCTTTGGAAAAGTCACAATCTTTCAAAAAGGTTACAACCTTTCATAAGTCACAACTTTTCATAAAAAACGCAACTTTTCATAAAAGTCACAACTCTTCATAAAAGTCTAAACTCTTCGTAAAAATCACAACTCTTTATAAAAGTCGTTACTCTTCATTTTCCATTCACACCTTTTAAAACCCAACAATTATTTATAAAAGACACATGAAGACAGTGGCGAATTTAAAGGCAAAAAATAGGACATCAAAACCCGTGGTTTCTTCGTAAAACTAGATATTTTATGTATATATTTTCTAAAATTTGTATAATATTATATTTTGACACTCATACTATAAGAAGTCTAACTGGTTCATATGGTTAAATGTTGAGCTTTTGACCTTGAGGACTTAAAGATCAATTCCCACTTGTTACATTTTTCTTGGTGCACCATGTTTGGATCAATTCCTACTTTCGCCTCTGCATGAATATATACTATTCATTAATGCACAACCTCTAGGATAATCAGATACCTTATTTATAAACTATAATTTGTTCATTTGGTAAAAATCGTATAAAAGTTGAGGAAGTTTTAATAATGTTTACAAATTATGGAGACTTCATGTCTATATATAACAAAAATACAATAACAAAAATAAAACCTAAAAATTCAAATAAAGAAATGCTAGATTTGCCTCTACATGAAGATATACGATTTATTAATGCACAATCTTTCGGATAATCTCATACCTTATTTATAAACTATAATTTGTTCACTTGGTAAAAATTGTATAAAAGTTTTACGTTGTAATAATTTTTACAAATTGTGGAGATTTCAGGTCCATAGATGAAGGGGGAAAAAATACAACCTAAAAATTCAAATGGCATGTCAAAACAAAATTTCAACTTCGAATCAGATTTATAGTCCTGTCTTCCGTGAAACTTCATGAATAATTGGTGATTATTTTACAAAAAAAGAGGAAATTAAGAAAAGTGAGCAGGCAAGAAGAACCTCTGCCTCTTGCTTTTAATTCTGTAATTTGATGTAGAAGGGGATATAGCAATTCTAGAGAGGACAACTCTGAGTGACCGTTTGAGAGAATTCATGCAAACATCATTTGCAGAATTCTCATTAGGACAGAGCATAAAAACACCTTTAATTCTCCCACCCAAACTAGTTATATCAGCCCCCATCACTCTTAATTTCAGATTCTTAATCCCCCGTTGTAGCTCTGAGAATAATTCAGGTCGATCATCGCAACAAAAAGAGGCCTTAAGAAGGCACCCTTTGTTTTCTTCTTCCTCATTTAAATGCTCAATTGTTACTTCATCAGTGTCAGTTGGAGTGTTTAACACTTTGCTGATTTCTGCTGTTTTTCCTTTGAGATCCTTAACATGATCAACTACACTTCCTAATAGAGCTGCCTTATCCATCTGCTTCAAAGAGGGCTCACAGTCATTAATCCGGTAATCATGTCATCTAATATCTATGTCTTCCAACTTTAAATGTGCATAAATAAATATTTAAACTTGTATATGGTTGAATAAGTAAACTTGGAATCTTATGTGGCAATTCACGTAGGTCTACTTATTCAACTTTATATAAATTTAAATGTCTACTTGTACACATGAATTAAGTGACGTAGAAAATAAGACAAGTAATCAAATTACCTGCTATGACTAGTAACTACACTTATATTGTACTATAAATTATTTAGATTGTCGATGTATAGAATTGAATATCAGTAATTCAGTCAGTGTATATTTACCTTTTCAGAAGTAGGAATGAGTTTTCTGAGAGTAGAAAGCTGAGCATTAATTCTGTCTCTGCGTCTTTTTTCAGCTTCACTATGGCTCCTAGAAGCACTTTCTCTTCTCTCTTGGAAGGATTCATGAGAGCATTGAATTTGAGGGAAATAACAAGGAACCTGTGGCAGTAAATAAACTGAATCTTGATTTTCAGGCCAATATTCTGAACAAAATGAATTCTCCATCAATTTTCTGTTACTTTTTTCTATTTCTCAATCTAAATGAAATTGATACTCTTAAATCTTTTAAAGAACATTACAAGTAATTGGATGTCACTGTTGTACTTACGCGTGATGTTCAATGAGTGATGCTGATTGGTCTAACTGGTCATGTGAAAATCTTATTTGGATTTTATCAATTATGACAAATTGGCAATGTCAATTCAACTTCACAATTTTTTTCCTGGATTCCTTTGACAACAGAAATCTTTGATAGATATAGGATCTTAAATGTCCAAGGCATTTACACTTCTAGGCCACTATATATATAAGGTAGAAAAAGAACATGGCCATTTGCTGACTCACCTACTGCTGATTTGGATTTTATTTGGTTATACTAGCCTCCGGCAAAGGGGGATTTAAAATTTAAAATTATGATTTTGACTCTATTTATCTGTTGTTTGAGCTGGACGTAATGATTTTTGTTGAATCGGGTGCATAGGGTTTAAGATCTGCCCATGAGAATTAGATTAATGGATTTTTAATAATGAATAAAAATAAATTAATATATCATGATTAATTTGCCATTATTGTATAATAAGGTTAAATCAAAATGTCATGATTAATTTGACATTAATGGATAAGTATGAACCATAATGTCAAAGATTAATTTTCCAAGATTGGATAGGCAAAAGCAAGATTCACACTTGAGAAAGGCCTTTTTTTGCACAAAGAAATTGGCCCAGATTTTTCAACCACTCGATCACTAACTAATTAAATTGTCGAGAAAACACATCTGAATTTGAGGTAAATTATTAGTTTCATTTTTGAATTATTGACAGCTTTAAAAATATCATTTATTTGATTAATTAAACTTATATACACTCTCAATCTGTCACATGACATAACAAGTGGTCTCAATCTCTTGTAGGAGCATGAAACTCTTAATAAAAAATCAAGAGAAGTGTTAAAAACACTCATAAACTTTACAAGAATCTAGGGATGTATTTCACTCATATTGTAAAATTAGGAATGTAATTAAATTCAGTTAGTCAAGTAAAAATGTATTTTTAAGACAATCAATAATTCTAATATAAAACTAATAATTTGCACCAAATTTTAAAATATTTTCAATCTCTCTAAAAGGTTAAATCAACATTTGCTTGATGGATTTAGGGAATTAGAGATGATTAAGAATAAGCAGATTAGATATTTTTCTATACTTCAAAAAAAAAGAGGAAGTTTGAATAAAATTGTCCTTGCACAAGAGGACAAAAGAGGTTAACTGGCAATCACCCATAATTCCATGGTATAGATAGGGTCACAATAACTCTGCCTGTTGTAACTTCAACCATAAAGAGGGTATACAAGATTTGATAAGACTAGCAATCTACCATTTCCCCTTCCCTGCAACCTTTATATTTATCTTATTGAATGTGTGGTCTTCCTATCTTCCTTGCTACATTTTTCCTCTAAATTTTTGGTAGGTACGCTGCTACTTTGCTATTTTGTTGTCATTTTTTCATTTTTTCTCTTATCTTGGTCCCATTGATATGTGTTCAGTTATCCTGTATTCTTGTCGGTGACACGGAGAATGTATATACAAAATCTGTAGAGATACTCAAGTACAACGCCTACAATAGTGACACAAATTGGATGCACATGCAAGGAAATTCAGAATGATCCTTATTCTCTCATGTAAAACGTCAATCCAACCGTAAAGATGGTTGAAAGTTATCATGAATGTGCAGACAGACACTCGTTGCAACGCAGTACAAGCACAAGAACTCCTACTTAAACAAGCAAAGATACTGTACATTTAACTTGATCAATCAAAATCATAAACCAAATATAAGGCAATAAGACAGTTCCATAATATAGTGTTGAAGAGCTGCATTTTTGTATTCAACTATACACGGCCATCCCTACTCACCGTCCACCTGAGATCTTCGGATTCATTAAACTGGCGCAAAAAGTATAATTCTTAGCCATGATAAAGAAAGCATATGTTGTACACAAAACTCTGCTCATCTCGGGTGCTAGTGGATGGCTGCTGGCTAGACCAGTACCATGTCCTGAAAACCCAAGGAAACTGGATATACGATGACCATCTACCTCAGTACTCGTTGAAATGGATAGCACCAACTTTCCACACAATGTATGTTGTAGCAAACATAACTGTGCTGATGAATACAAATGAAAATACAACAAGAAAGACATCAATTCCTCCTGGAAACTCAAAAGTCCATCCTGGTTTTGGCATCCCTCTTTTGCTATCATCAAACAGATTTGTAGGCGCCTCTGGAAGTCCAGATCTCATTTTCCCCTTCTCACTTTCTCGTAGGGCCTCAATTAGTTTGCTTCCCATCTGAGGTTTAGAGGTCTTTGATTCATTGTACCGGCTGAGAACCCTGGCTGCCCTAAGTTTCTCTCTTGCTGTCAATGGAGATCTCTTCAAGGTTGGTTTTAGACTGGAGGAAGATGCTTCCTCTTCCAAGTTCGCAGAAGATGCAGACCCATTTGAAACTTCGGCTTCTTGCACGGCCGACTCAGTTTGACCAATGGGCTGCACTTCCCCCTCTGTTTTAGAAGATTCATAGGATGATGTATTCACAGTTGATGTAATAGCTTCAGAGTATGAGCTTTCAGCATTTCCAGAGTCCTTATCACTAACTTCCGTTTCAAGACGATCACTTTTAGCAACTAAAATAAAGAAATTATGTCTAGTAACTGGCACACATCTTCTTAACCCCCGCATCTGAAAGGAAGATGGGAAGTGCGCAACCTTCTGCAGAGAGGCACTCCTAGATAGATTCCAGTAGTTTGCCTGTAGCTTTCATTAAGAAGAAACAAATAAATCACGGAGACAAATAACACCAAATTCATGAATCAAGAACTGTGAGCATAACTCTCCATCTAGATAAAAATGGCAACCCTTAATCACAAACTACTTGAGGTCGCTATATGAATAATCCATATTTATTCCAGTACCTTTTGTTTTAGGATAGGACAAATTAAACTACTCTCACACACATCCCCCAAAGCTGTCATACAATCTCTAACCAAAAACTAGAAAGACTCGTGTCAAATATTGGACCTAATGTAAGTACGTCAATAACGATTACTCTTAACCCCAGCTAGTTAGTGTTGCCAATATGGGCATTTCGCTTTTACTTTATCCTGCTATTTACTGAGCTTACATTGATTCTAGAAATTACATTTAATTGGAGACAACTTCCTTCAGGTCATTTCAGATTTACCACGTCACATTATAACACAACTATCATGGAGTCACAGTTACTTACCAGAGCATTAGAGGTCTACATAAAACATGATCAATCCATCTCAAACAACTTCCTTCTTCTTTGTTCTCTATATGTTACTTGCACAAACTATCGGATGTAATCATTTTCAATCTTGTTTGATCTCACATCTCCTAGCATCTATGTTTTCTATGATACCTAACTAGTTGATACATTGGGCCTTAGGGGCCAACATTCTCTCTGATATAATATTGTTGGTTCCACAACTATATGAAACTAGCCTTTTACTTTGGTAAGGTGCTCCTATCGCACACAGCTCTTATTCAAATCCTCCACTTAACCAGCGTATTTTAATTGTGTGTGTATTAATCTATCATATTGATCTCCTCAAAGACTTGAGTGTAGATATCAGAAATATTTGCATTTAGGCATCGCAATATAAACTAATATCACCTGAACCTCATTCTTCAGACGTTGGCTAAACTTGTATTGCTTATTATTTATCTTACTTATATTAAAATTCTTGCTCTCTGCGTTGCTTCTCCACAGTTCAAGTTCTTCTCAACTAGCGTCATCAACACAACATTGTCTACAAATAGCATACACTATGACACCATATTGTATATAATTGGCCTGATAATCCGTAACTAGGATAAAGAAAAGGTATAGACTAGAGCAGTTCCTGGTGTAAAACCAAAGATATGGAAAACTACTATATATCTCCTCCCCTTGTTCTTACATGTGTGATGGCTCCTCTGATATATCCAAAACTTATGTATCTGATGGGAATTCACTTATCTTCAGCACCCACGAAAGAACTTTTCTTGACATTTTATCATATGTTGTACCTCAATGAATATCACAAGGAGATAATTCATTCTTTCATTGTGAACTTTCTTCATTTCGGAACAAAAATATAGCTTCCGCCGTGGATTTAAAAGGCATAAATCCAAACTGGTTTTCTATGACCTTTATTAATGCCCATAAGCCTATTTTCTTTCACTTTTTTCCAATGATTCATTCTATGACTCATTAAGTTAATACCAGACAGCTAATAGAAATTTAAGCAGATCATTTGTTCTCATATATCGAAACAAGCTACTTCATTTCCACTTATTTGGCATCTTCCAACTACTAATATAATTATGAATAGCTTGATAAACCGTATTAATCCTAGCTATCAAATCATTCCCTAACCTGTATATATAAGAATACCATATGGACCACAAGTATGCTAATCCTCATATTCATAGCATTTACCACTTGTGAAAATCTAATTCTAAGAGAGAGAGTAGCAAGGCTCTGTTAAACAGATGTATCCATCTTTAAAGTTGTCCTCATGATTTGAGTTAACCAATGGATCAAAATAGCCTCTCCATCTCTCTTTGATTTCACTATCTCATGTCAAAACTTATTGATAATTGTCCTTAAACTGATTTTAAGTCTCCTTACCTCTCTTTTCTCTCAATTATAATAGTTATTTTCCCCCTTTTGGTAAGAGAATCACTTGGGGCTTCTCGAACATCCTTTTATCTTCACTCTTATCTCTTTTATGCTTTTCAAAGTAGCTATACCACACCAGTAACTGGAAATAGCACCTAGATGTTCCTATTATTCAACTAAGCAAGCTGTAGAGAGAATTTCTAACGGATTCTAATCTAATAAATTGTCCCTCTGTGCGATAAAATCAGCAGCGCAGCAATCAATTAACCGTTAGTATATGAGCAAAGCAATTTATGTTCCATTGAATTGAAGCAATGAATTTACAAGGAAATAAAGAGAAGGAGGTGACATACGGTTGAGGGAAAGCCCAGAACGGAATTCAAAGAAGTAGCCATGGACTTCCTCTTTAGGGTGTGTGGTTGCTCAAAAGAGTTAAGGCCCAACCATGAAATCTTGCTTGCAGATGATGGAGAGAAAGAGAAAATTTCACAGCACCGCTGCTTTGCCTTCAGTTTCCCAAATGAATGGTGCCGATACAGAGCTCTAATTATCCTCAACTATATTGCCTTTTCTCATTTTTCATCTCTATCAAAAAATACACAAGTTAATCTCTGGCAAAATTTGGTTAATTTAAAGTTAAAATTTTATTTGATTTTCTTAAATTATAGTTTCATAATTTATGAAAGTTTAATAAAAACTTTTTCAATTTCTATTATTATCTAATTAAATGAGTAAATTATGATTCATAAATAAGGTATCATAATATTCTAAAGTACCGCATTAATAAATTGCATATATTTATGTTATTTTTGTTTGTGATTATATGTTATTACAAACTTTCAAATATATATATATAAGGGATAAGGGTCTGAAAAATCTCCCAACTTTTGGTCCGAATTTTGTTGTTGCGATACTAAACTTTCATGAGGACCTATTACTTCCCTAGACTATTTAATACCGTATTTTAAATATATATATTTGCCCACGTGGACATAAAAAATAATGCAAAATTATAAATAGTAATGTGTCCACGTGGGCACATATATACCTTTAAAATACACTATTAAATAGTTCAGGGGGTAAAAAATATGGTATTAAATAGTCTAGGGAGGTAATAGGTCCTTATGAAAGTTTAGTATCGCAACAGCAAATCCGACCAAAGTTGAGGTATTTTTCAGACCTTTATCCCTATATATAACTAGGAAACTTATCCGCACTTCGCGCGGTATAACAATAATTTAGAATGAACTTTTTATAAATTAAATAGAAATAAAAAGATAAATTTGTATTTTAATTATAGCTAAGACTTGTTTTTCCTCTTAAATAATTATTTATTTTTCTTTTAATTTTAACATTTATCTATTATAGTTACAGATAGTTACCTATTGTTAATATATTGGACATTATCTTTTTTCTTATCTTCTTCAATAGTTTTTTAATACAATAAATAAATGGAACAAAAGATTTTAAAAAAAATTAAGAAAGAAATAAATAAAAATACTGACCGTAAAAAGGTATCACATCAGATTTTTGAATCTTTATATGATTTTTCCTTATTAATAATGGATATTAGATTCTTTAAAACAATTAAATGAAAATAATAGTGAAAGATGTCAATAGAAAATACGAAAAAAAGTTATGAATAGTTGTTATAGAAAAGTATCATATCGTCTTGTATATGCGAAATTTTATGTGTATATACGATATAGATAATCAGAAAAATATAAGAAAATAAAAATAATTGATGGAACATCTATTAATAATATTGAGTTATCTATCATGTAGAATAAATATAAAATTGAATACTTTCACTTTCATGGATAATGCATTTTTTTCTTTCTTTTTTCCAAACAAAAGGTATTATATACATTTATAAGCTCATGATAATATATAT
>NW_006239145.1:347932-351184 GCF_000226075.1 Solanum tuberosum | reverse complement strand
ACATAGCATGTATCATTAAAATTTGGCAAATGTTGAGCAAAAAATAGTAATGAAGCAAAAATATAAAAATTTCAACCAATAAGATGAGAAATCTTAGCCTATGAAGAAATTTTATAGAGAATAGAACACATATAGTAAGTGTAATTAAGATAAATATTCATCAATACATGATCTCATTAGATAAATTGCTACTACTCCAAAAAATAAATTAAAATACATTGAAAATTATGTGGAAGCATTTCTTAAGAACAACTAAAACTAAAATAAGTTCATGTATGCATAGTTTGGTAGTGAAAGGTATATACATATATAGGCTAATTTTTGTCTTTTAATCTCCCATCTTTTAATACATTATTACTCCACATTAATAAAATTAATTAAAAAATATAAAATTAAAGGTGGATGAATCATATAAAATCTCCAATTAAGAAGGTAATTATAGTGGGAGATGAAAAGTTGATTGAATTGAATTAATATTTTTTTAATTATAAAAAATAAAATAAAAAATTTAATCTCTCATCTTTTAACATGTTATTATTCCACATCAATTAAATTTAATTAAGAATTATAAAAATTTAAGGTGGAAAATACATGAATCTATATTATAAACTCTAATAAAGTTACTCCTCTTTTCATTCCAAATTCAAGAATACGACCGATACGATTAATTGGTCTGTGCGCCTCTCTTATTACTTTTTTGTATCCCCCTGTTCTTCGGATACAATTCGATCCTTCTATGGCCAAATCTCAATTTGTGGAAAGCCTTCGAAAGAAGACAATTATAGTGGGATGAATATATACTTCAAAAAAAAATTCTATTAAAATGATTTTAAGATGTTACAAATTTGTACATTAAATAGTTGAAAGTTATGAATATGAAAAGTTTGAAAATTATGATTTTATTTATTAAGGAACTATGAGTTAAGGGGATGCTTTTACAAAATAAAATAATTGAAGAATTAAAAAAATGTCAAAAATAGGAGATAAAAGATAAATAAGAATGGAGATCATAGAGAGGTGCCACATCACCTTGTCTATGTTTCTCCTTTATATATATACTAGAGAACTTGGTCGCGCTTCGCGCGATCATTAAAAATTAAATATTTTCGATTAATTTTATATTTACTCTGTTGTTTAATCGTAATATTATTGTTTGTTTTAATAATATGAAGATTGTGAAAAAATAAAGCTTCACAAATTTTACATCTATTAAATGAAGAAGAATATATTTTTATCAAATAAGTTAAAATATATTTGCTAATAACAAATTCTTCCATTGCATGAAGTTGATCCTTTAATATATAATATATATTCCGGTGTACCATTCTCCTTAAATGTCTAAGAAATATCTCATAATGTGAAATAACACTGTAATACTAAACAAATGCATCTATTAAGGTATTATTACGTCATTATTTAATATATTTTTTAATATAAATTTCATTTGTTGATGCATTAAATTAAAATAAGGTGCAAGAAAAGCTTTTTCACGAAATAAAAAACTGTAATACTAAACAAATGCATTTATTCTTGTACCATCAGAGTTTTAAGAATAAAAAAAAAATTAAATCGAAATAAAAAATCATTGAAAAATGACAGAAAAATTAATAATAGTATATGAAAATTAAAATAAGGTGCAAGAAAAGCTTTTTCACGATAATTTTTTGAAATATATTGATAACAATTAAAATGGAGCTGTTATTTTATCTTTAAAATTAAGTTTGATTGAATTGAATTAGTAGAATGAGATAAAAATATTAAACTAATAACTTTTTAATATAATTAAATGCATTTTCTTTTTAATTGAGTAGTAGATTAAAAGTTCCGAATTAGGATATTAAAATAATATCTTACTCTCTCCTTAATTATTATGGTATTGCAAACATTTATTTTCCTTAAATCGTGATTCATTTTCCATTTACAGTTATATCCAATTAATTTCTAATGTATTGAATGTGGTTATGGGATATTGAAATAATATCTTTATTTTTCCTTAATCATAATAAAATTATAATTTAACATTTATTTTTCTGAAATGATAATTTTGTTTAATTCCTAGAACATATTGTTTACTATATTGAATGTAATTATAATAAAACATATTGTATTTAGTATGACAAAAGAACTCAAAAATTGGAGAAATTAGATAAATAGTAATCTTAACTTCTAAGAAATGTCACATCATCATTTACATATCCAACTTTATATATATAAAAGAGTTAAAAAAAAAAATTAAGTGATTAAACAAAATTATATAAATAACATTAATGATGAGATGAAGATTAAGAAAAAACATCAAATAAATTAGTAGTATTGATGATGATAAAAGTTAAATAAATCGAAAAAATGAAATAAATTAGTAGTATTGATGATGATAAAAGTTAAATAAATCATTTTTTCTATTATTTAAATTTTTAACATAAAATTTCCAATCTTTTAAAATTAAAAATAAATGTTAAAAATAAAAATAAAATCGAGGCAATAATTATTTTAAAGAAAAATATAACCAAAATGGTCAGAAAAAATTGATAATAATAATTAAGTATCTATTACTAAGAAGGGTGTCACTACATTTTCTATTTTAACTTTATTGTTACATATGGATAGAAACTTTTAGAGAAGAAATGATCCAAAAATTTAAAAATAATGATTCCTTAAATGGTGATTCCTTTCCATTTACAGCTTTTCAATTAATTTTTAATGTATTAAATATGGTTATGGATATTGGAATAATATTTTATCTTTCCTTAATCATAATAAATTATAATTTAACCTTTATTTTGTGAAATGATAATTTTCTTTTCATTCGTACAACATATTGATTAATATATTGAATGTAATTATAATAAAACATATTGTATTTAGTATGACAAAAGAATTCAAAAATTTTGAGAAATTAGAAAAATAAGTAAATCCTAACCTTTCTAAGAAATCCCACAATATATATATATATATATATATATATATATATATATATATTATATAAGAAATGATATAAATTACATTAATGATGAAATGAAGATTAAGGAAAGAAGTAAAAGAAATTAATAATAATAATAATATTGATGATGATAAGAGTTAAATAAATCATTTTTTATATTTTATAAATTTTCAATATAAATTTTTCAGTCTTTTAAAATTAGAAAATGCTAAAAAAATAAAACTAAAACTAAAAATAGAGGCAACAATTATCTTAAGGAAAAAATAACAAAAAATGTCAGAAACATTGATAAGAATAAATAAGTATCTATT
>NW_006239145.1:325018-347785 GCF_000226075.1 Solanum tuberosum | reverse complement strand
TAAATGGCAAATCAATTATGTAAAAATACATATATAATTCTTATAAAGTTATAATAACTAATTTCTTGAAATAAATAATTAAACGAAAGAAAAAAAGTAAGTAAGAAAATAATATAAATAACACTAATTATGAGTCTAATAGCATTAATGAGGAAAGGAACTAAATATGATCATCTTTTTAAATTCTTTTTTAAGAATATATATATATATATATAAACTTTAATTAAAGATAAATAAGAAAAAAAAACTTTAATTAAAGATACAAAAAGTCAAGACAAAATAAAAGAAAGAAAGAAATTAGAAGAATAATGAGGTTGAAAGAAATAATATCTAATTTTCTCTCTTTTTAAATCACAAAATAAATTTCTGCTTGTTCTCCTCCTAATTTGATACGAATTTCATAAATAGATTGATTTTTTCTCCAAATAATTTTTCTTACCCTTTGAAACACTAATCAGCCTTCCTATAAATTTCTCAACCACAATGAATTTTCTCTCCTTGTAGGAAGAATAAACATTTTTTCAAAAAAGTCTTTCATTTTGAAGAGAAACTTTTGTTACATGATCTCTTTCTTTACATCAATGTCTTCACAAGAATCATGAGATATTCTCTCTCTTTTTGTTAAAAAAGTCACATGACCTAGAAATTTGATGGACATCTTAGCGACAGAAGTTGATACCATATATTCATCATCATCGTCAGAAGAAGAGCCAAAGTGAAGAAATTTATTTTTATTTGTTACAAATGCTCAAATATATTTTTTATTTTATAGGCTAAATAATTATAAACAGTTATGAAAAATGAATAGTTTTTATCATTTCATCTTCCATTTACTTAAATCTATATTAGTGTAATGGATGTTATAAAGGGCATAATTAATTGGGTATGACATAAATACTTTCAGTTTTTTTTTAAATACAAATAAAAAATACAAAACAAAGATAAAATGTCAAAAAAAGGAGAAAAAAGATAAATAGAAATGTTGGTCATAGAGAGGTGCCACATCAGATTGTCTATATTCAGCTTTATATATATATGTATAGATTTTATAAAGATATGATGATTAATAAAAATAGTAATTAGCTATTCTTTAATATAACTCTTCCATCCATGTACAATATATTCACGTTATGCGTGAGGACCGAATCGAATTTAAGTACAATCTCTTCATGTCAATTGACTAGATTATGTTTGTATGGATGGGCATATATACTAAAAATTGGATCGAATCAAATTTAAAAATTAAACTAAATTGAACCAAACTTTAAGAAAATACTTAACTTCAAGTTAATGTTGCTAACATTTCATTTGTAAAGGGTTTAAGGCAGCTGGGTTTTTGGAAGAAAATAATTACAGTGAATCTGTATTGAAGATGGATTTATCTGGATAACTTGGAAAAAATAAAATATGTGGTGTAATTTAATTTAATATTATTTACCCTTTTAATGTAAACGCATTAAATACTTATATGTGATTTTAAAATTTGTGTATGGTCAAATGCCCCCTTAAGCTATGACCGAATTCTCAACTATACACTTATTCTTGACGGGGAGTCCCTATCCACCCCCCCCCCCCACTATACTTTTTAAAATTGAAATTTTTACCCCCCCTAAATGCCTACATGGCAAAGGGAGTGTATTGCTGAAGATTTTAAAAAAAATTAAAATTTTGCTTTTAATATTTTTTCATAAATATATGCATTTTATTTTATTTTTCTTATTTGTTTCTACTTCTAATTTGGCTTCTTCTCCATAGCAACTTAGTAGAGCATCAATGGCCGCCACCAAATTACACCACCTTTCACCATTTTAAAACCACCGTCATTATTATATTATTCAATATACCACAAATCGTAGATAATAATTCCATCCCTTTTCTCCACAATCAGGAACTACGGACTCAAAATCTTTAAAAGCAAACAAATTTAAGTTTAATACAGTGACACTCAACTGATTTTCTTCGATTAAACATTCAATACAAGGACAATATTTGATCCTATATTCAATACCCAAAAGACCCCCGAAAATTTTTGTATGCACTTGCAATTTTTGGGATTTGAATTTTCTCCGGTTTGAAGCTAATTTCGATCGATGGCAATTTAAAGATTTTTCTATAAGTTTCAGACAATCAATTCAATGGATAAATTTTATTTCAACTTCAAATAATACTCCTCAACTGATTTAGCAACTTGTAATTTTCTTGCAAATCTGAAAAAATGCAGTTCATGTTCTTCATCTTCTTTATATGATTGCTACAAAAATTTGATGCAAAACCAATCTAAATCTTCTTCAAATTGCCTCAAATTTTAGATATAAGCTTATCTTAACATTTTGACTCTTTTGATTTATTACCCATTCAAAATAGAGCTCGTATGTGGTAAGTCAAAATAAGAACTCAAGCTTATAAACTAACTTTAATGGTGGTTTCAAGTTGTGCTTCAATGTTGCAACCTTTAGCTTCGATTTTCAACCATACGAAATTCTTCAAACCATCAACGAACTCAGTTTCTCCTAATTTAAGAATATAGATTCACAAAATTCATACAAATGCTCATCGATTTTTATGGAGTTCCGACATTCTTCAGATCCAAAAATCGCATCTATATATAAACTCAATTAACCCAGTGTTTTTAGCTTCAAACAATTAGCAATCAACATTATAATAAAAAAGTTTCAATAAATGAAGATCCAAGACACAAATCTACAAATTTCAACTTTTTAACCTTCAACATAGTTTTTAGAACAATAAATTAAAAAGAAAAAAAAATTAAAAAAAAGTTTTAAATAAAATTTCCAGCTGTCAAACGCGTGCACATTTACCTGTCAATATAAATGTGGTTGTGACTTTTTAAGAGGGTAAAAATTTCAATTTTAAAAAGTATAAGGGGGTGATAGGATTCCCGTGAAGAATAAGTGTGTAGTTGAGAATTCGATCATAGCTTAAGGGGGCATTTGACCATTTTCTCTTTAAATGGTATAGAAAAAATGTAGCTAGGTTAAAACTGAATAAGGTTTAGATAGAGCCCCTAAAAAAATTAGGATAAATATAAGTAATTATGTTGAGTAAATACCATCATAATATATATTATAACAGTTTCACGAGATTAGGTCACTTTTATAAAAAGTACCAGATATAAAAATTTGTGTTAGTACAAACTTAATATATCTCAATATGTACTTTTTTACATGTTCCAAAAGACTATATTAGTAAAGTGGATACATCAAGTATCAATATAAACCAAACCCAATGGGTTAAAGATCATTTTGAACATTTTCTCAATTAGATGTAGTATTATTCTTTCTTTTTCAATTTATGTGAGATATAGATGAAATTTGGAGAGTCATTCAATTTTTTCTATGGTTTTAGAATATTTGAAGTTATAGTAATTTGTTGTATAGATAGATATACAAAATTGACAATATAAATATGTGAAAAAAGTGTGTTACCAAAAATACGATTGGGATCTCCTCCGATAGAAAAGTCTCCAGCAATGTGAAATATTCTTATGAAAAATCAAGGTCATGACTCATGATGTTACCTATCATAATCCCTCGTTAGATAAGACAACTTTTTGCCAATACAGAAACATTATAAATAAATAATAAGATACATAATCTTAAAACCCATGAACTTTCATAAATGAAGATACAAGGTATGATAATAAAATCATCATAAGATTTAGTGCCACTAATAAAAGAATTTACTAATACAGAGCACGACGTCTAATATATCAAGTTATCTATGAAATAGAAATGGCAGAAATGAGACATAGATGAAGTTGGATTCGGACTCCAAACGCACACAGGAGCTCACAATAACTTTGAATCAAACAGCCTAAACCTAAAATGACGGAATCAACGTGGACAACTAGGACCAAGATCTACATTATTTTACTCTACTCTTATTTAGAAATGAGAGTGTGGGTGTACCAACACTGCACTCTAGAGTTGTACAAGAAGCTTTGTTAGTTGTACTAAATTGAAAATTCTCAATTATTGTACCCCTTTTTTTTTTCCCTATATTGATGGTTTGTATTGATTTTTTGGTCCTTCTCCTTTGAACATGTGTACTTTATAGTGTTCTTCTTTCTTTTTCATTCTCAAATCCTCTGTTCCTTGGAATTTTAGAATATATTCGTTTGACATAGTTGAAAATTGAGGAAAGAAAATTTCCGAATTAACCTTGGTTTCTTCTTGGTGACCATCATTTTACACAGTTCAATCATCATGGAATAACCTCTGAAGTTATCTTTAGCTTTCTATTTTTTTCATTTTAGTTTAGTGTTTAGGGATAAGAATTGTTCATATTTGATTTTACTCTTCATGTTTTATTGATGGAATCTCATGGAATCTGAAGGAAGAACTTCTTACACTACTAAAGTGTTTGATGAAATGTCCAAAACAATTAAGCAGTTTTCTGTTTTAAATGTAAATATGAACTTACTTTTGGATAACTAATCTTGCACATGATTTATGCACCTACGTACGTCTTAAAAATATGTAAACAAGCCTTACGAGGAATACGTCATCAATTATATAATTCATATGCTATTTATTGAGTAGGCGTTAGTGTTTTAAGAGGGTGTTTTGAATTTGACTTAAAAGTTGGTCAAACCTACATTTAAGTCGGCTTTTAACTTCTGAAAGTGTTTGGCAAATATAAAAAAATAACTTAAAATAAGTCAAAAATGACTTAAAATAAGTTAGGAAGTGTATGGCAAGGACAAAAATGACTTAAAATAAGTCAAAAACCAAAAGTAGGTCTCGCCTTACTTTTTATTTTTTGACTTAAAAGTCATTTCAGTTTGACTTTTTATACTTGATTTAAAAGCTAAGTACTTTTTTTAGCCAATCCAAACGGGCTCTAAGTCATTCAAATGAAGACGTTGAAAATATTTGATGATGTAAATACAAATAAATGAATTTTAGTTTTAGCTTAAAATATTGAGGTGCAATTGTATGATCTTTTTAAAAATAATATAATGAACTTTCTGTTTTTTTTCTTCTCAAAATGGTGACTTCGTGAAAAGTAGGTGAGATGCACTCCTACACATACAATGAAGTAATTATAACATTTACTATTTGTATTTGGCGTATATATCAAAATTTTAGTCACATATATCTATTATCATTGTGAAGTATGTAAAAGTCATATTTATTTTAAGATTTATTGTACCAAGGTTTATCAAAGCAATAGATAATTTTGTTGACTTTATCAAATTTCTTCATATTTAAATTTTACCGTTAATTAATTTTTAGCAGAGGAAAAATATGCGAACCACATCACATAATTGTTCTAAGATGGCAGGTAGTAGAAGTGTGCTTTTTGATAGCAAATGAATGTACGAGCAGGGAGAAAATTAGGAAAGTTAGTCGCTAATCGTTTTAAGAAATAAAAATTGATTGAGCCAAAAACTTTGTAAAGACAATATACAATCTATGTGATAAGATCCAGTGGTAAGTAGAAGCAACACAGATTACTTGGGTCTATACATCTGATGTTGCCAACAGACATATTTGAAAACATATCTATCATAGCTTTATCATTTTTGTATATATGTATTTTGCTTGTGTCAATGATACTAGCATATAAGCTTATCATTCATCACCAAATGACAATGTAAAGCATCAACTACTTGAAAATAGGAATATGAAGTGTTGGGCTCGTGTGACACGGACCATGCCCATCTAGTATAAAAGATGCAATAGAATAATATGAGTACAAATATGATACTAGTAAGCATCATAGGCTGATTGAACAAGAGTAAAACTCTATTGTATATAGTAGGGGTGTACAAAACCGAACCGAAAACCGAACCAAACCGCAAACCGAGAAAAAAAACCCGACTAGTGGTTGGTTTGACTTGGTTTGGTATTGGAAAAAGAAACCCGACTATATTTGGGTTGGTTTGGTTTGGTTTTAACTAAAAATAATCAACCCGAGACCAAACAAACCTGACATTATATATATAATTTTAAAATTTAATTTATACATAAAAATATTTACTTTGATATAATTTTTAAATATTTCTTATACTTTTTCATAGTTTTTTTCTTTTAATATATTATTATTTCAAGTTTGGAACTTAGAATTCTAAATGGTTCAATAAAGATTATAGTCTACAGATATTGGTAATTATAATAAAGCTTAACTCAAAATTAAATTAATACTAAAGCAAAAAAAATAATCAATTCAACACTAAGAATGACAATAATATTGAATATTTGTTCTATGATTTTACATTGGTTTATTCAAATACATAATCTAATTTTAATTTCCTTTAATATTTAGTCATGTAACTAATACTTATTAAACTTATTTTAGCATGATTTAGTACTTTTAAATTATGACTATTGTCATTATGACTTGTTAATTTGCAATATTTGTTTTACGTGATTTCATTATTATTATTTTTTTGTTGGATATTTTAGTATCATTACTCATATAATATTTTGTGTTATTTTCTTAAGAAACACCTTAGATAGTTGTATTTTGGTAGGACTAAAGAAATATTTGAAGTACAAGTAAATTATATGTTTGTATGAATACTTTTCCGGAAAAAACCCGAGTTTTTATTGGTTTAGTTTGGTTTATAGATTTAAAAATCCGACACAAATGGTTTGGTTTGATATTTGAAAAATCTGAACCAACCCAACCATGTACACCCCTAGTATAAAGAATGTTAAGAACCTTACATTCGGAAGAAACTCAATAGTTCGACAAAAGATAATCAACAAGGAGCAAAGCAAAGCAAAACAAAATAATAATATGAAATGTGATGCAATGACATATAATCCTACCGATACACACCTTATCCACAGATTTCGTTGTGAGCTAGGTGGGACTCATGAAAAACTCACTAGTTCTCTATATACCATGTACGGATTCAAACTGGGACTTTCCATATATTTTGTCCCACGAGACTTCCATCAATTAGTATAAATCATTCGGAATCAATTATCATTGAATATCATTATATTCTTTTAAAATGGTTATTTCCATAATATCAATCGTGTAATCCATAAGAATGAATGTGTAGGCATGATCAAAATGTGTGCTTTTGGCTCAAAAATCCCGATAGTGTTTTGTTTTTATGTGAATGTTGTCAAGAATATTCTGATATTTCTCTTCTCAAACACACTCTTCAATTGTGATAACAAATTGCATATTTCCAATACAAGTTACGTGTTACGTGCTCTGTATTGTGACGTTCTTAAATAGCATCAGACATGCAATTTGCAACTACACATTACATGAAATTGAAAAGTATGAGAAAAAATGGAAAATTACTCAGCAAGACTTTCTGAAATAATGAAAAAATAGAAGAAAAACAAAATAACAAGGGCTCATCAATGGACATACATGCAGTTGTGGATAGATAAAAAGATCCCCAAAATAAAGCATTAAAATTAGATTTTAACCACAAGATGACGATCCTAGAAATACTTACAGAACTTTGGAAATTAATCCTTGACGACCTAGAAAGTAGCACAAAATACTATATAATGCATCTCTACATGGTTCTAGATAATTGTAATGTAATATTTCTCCATCTGCTGCCTAGCTGCAAAAAATTGCCTCTTCTAAAAGAATATTACAAAGGAGATATCAGCACCCTACGACACACAACAGAATGGTTATTTTATCTAGCCTCCGTTTGTGTTCGTCAGCAATCAACTGCAACCTGAAAGAATTAAGGGAAACAGCCCTAACTCTAACAAAAAAGAGGACCCATTTGTGTGCTTCTCTTGTTGTGTATGTTGATTACACCGGTATCTGAAGTAACACTGAATTAGTAGGGACCCATGGGTGGCATACCAAATGGAGGCATTCCCATTCCGCCCATTGGAGGTGGCTGGGATGGACCAAAACCTCCTCCCATACCCGGCATTGGTGGAGCCGGCAAAGCCAGAGGCAGCAACTGTGCATACATATTCTACAACCAAAAGTGAACAGGTTTAGAAATGGCTTATTTACACAATTAAACATTACAGGAATGGCCAATTTACCACATAAATGCATGCATTCGATGTCGCACTTGTCAAAACCTTACCAAAAACTTTTGCAATGTTGGTTATGTTTCAAGCTATTGGCAGTAAACTACGAAATTACTTGCAATATTACAGAATACCTGCTGCTTCATAACGTCCTTCTCTTCATTCTCTTTGGCTTTTGCTTCACTTTGAGCCTCTATTTTATCTTTTATCAGCTCATCAACCTTGCCGGTATATTCACGAATAAACTACAAGAGAGAGAGAGGAATCAGAAATAAGTTGCAGATTACACTAGTCATCAATAAGCAACAGAAAATCAGAAAACTTAAGCAGACAGCAAAACGATTACTGCAAATGAAAGAAGCTAAGAGGCAACAATGATAACATGCAATGCATCTTTATATTTTTTATATTACCCACAATCATAGTGAACTATAAACGGGAAATAATGAAAAATAGGCTCCAGAAGAGATTCAACAAGAATATCAAGTGAAACACACCCAAGGGGAACACAAAACCCTTTTTATTTTTCTGATAAGTACAAACAGGTTTTTCCAGAGCGAATCAGACATCCTCGCAGCCATGGCAAGGCTGCACTAGCATGCACATCCATCAGACAAGGCCTATTAAAACTTAAAAGGGCAAAATATCCCCAAGGAAACGAATGCAAAAGATTTTTCTCCTTGAAAGAAGATAAGCAAGCAAATATAGACACAGGGTTAGGACGGAGAGTCAGTGTACCTGTAACAGGTATGGGAATGCAAAGTCAATCATATTATTCATCCATGCTAGCTCAAGGGCAACATCCGGGCGAATCAAATCATAACAAACAAACAGGCATGACGCAAAGCATTCTTTCTTTCCCTGCAAGAGCACATAGCAAGAATTCAAAGCTTTGAATCCATCAATCAATTTCATATAATATTCAAATTTTAAAAAATAACTAACAGTTTCAGATATCAATTACAAGCTAGACAAGTATAAACCAATGCAATATAAATGCACTCCAAGTTATATATAGACGTTTTCCAGACCAGAAATATCAACTTCCAAGTAAAATATGACCCACTTCTCCCGAGTCTTTCCCAAGCAGTAAATGCATTGGGTCTGGCACTACCACATTCCCACATTTATATCTACTACCATATCCATTACCATGATCTGGTTTATTCATGTTCTAAGATCTTTTCATTTTGAAGAGCTCGTTAATGACTAAACACCCCAACCCAACCCAATATGCCAACATCTTCTTCGCCAGCAATACTATTAACTTGGTACATTTTCTGTAGTACTTTTCTCACTTACCCTTCTCTTTAGCTTAGTTTGTTTGTCAAGAGGAGGGCGAGGGGGGGAATTTTTGAAATACCACTGATACCTGTTCAATGAAGTAAACAAGCAACTCTTCAGCAAGTTCACGATCCCCAGATTGTGAGGCAGTCTCCATTGCATCTTTGTAAAGATTATCTTTCTTCGACAGAGCAATGGATTGTTTCCACCGACCAGCCCTTTTATAGATATAACCAGCAACACGCCTCATCTCAAGAAGCTCGTGCTTCTCTATCTGTTCACCCACACAAAAAAATGTAGAATTGTTATCAGATATCTGATGGATACACTTGCATGAAAATTATTACTTGATCAAAAGATTATCTGATAGATACAAGGGAACACAATTTGGTGAACTATCCTTTACCTTCTGCGCAAGACCAATCTGGTCGAAGTTATCATGCAAATCTACTGATTCACGTAATCTATCATAATCTTCTTCTTCAACATATATCTCATTAAGGGCCTCATTTACAGAAGAAACATTGTTACTTTGAACAGCAATCATGTAAGGCTTCACTAGGCGAAGATGACCAGCCTGTTATAAAAAGAAGAAAAAAAGAGAAAAGGAGGGATTTAACATCAAATAATCTAATCCAAACAATCCTTGTAAGTAGGGCTTCTATGAAAAGTGAGACCTTTCTCATTATGTCGACTACACGGGTGTGGTCCACTCTAAGTGCAAGAACATTTAGAAGATCATTGATGAGATCAGGATGTTCTTGCAAATAGAAGTGGACGGCCTTGTAATAAAGCTCCACATTAGCAACTTTGACAGCAATGTCTTTGAACTGCATATGATCCCAAGCATCTGGAGAATGATTCATGACGGTAGTGGCAGCATTATCAAATTCATCATATTGGATATACAAATAAGTTAGTTCTTTCCAGTGTTGCTGCTCATCACAGGCACGAATAAGCTTGGGAATGTTGAGACGGGTGGAAAATAATTTTATGTGTTCCATGAGCTTCTCATAACGGTATCTGGCATAAAGGACACCAAGTTCTGTGAAGATACCCATATGGGCTCGCTCCAAACCCAGCCCACTCTCCATAAGGGAGATCAATTCATTGAAACATCCTCTGTTTTGGTAATACTCACTCACTTCCTCCAGATCATCCACCTGACAAAGTAAAATAGATACAACCAATCATCAGTATTCCAGATATTTTCAATGCAATTTAGATAAGCATGTTGACACAGAAATATAAACAAGGATTCCCCGGTAGTAACTTATGAAAAGCAATGCTAAGCTACCTGTACTATAATGTTAAGCCCACAAATTTGAGCTAAGCGGAACTCTTCAGCATCGACACAAGCAAAGCAGACTTCTTTCCATGTTTTTGAACTATTTGCTTTGCGTGCTGCATCAACAGCACCTTGAAATTGATTTAGCTTCACAAGTGTGATAGCCAATTTGGCCCAGTTAGAAGTAAAAGCAAATATGATCTTTGCAGCCTCATACAGGGCTTCATCATACAACCGGTCACCAACATTCGGTAGATTGGCAACATTTGGCATGAGAATAAACTCTTCAATGTCACTCAATCGATCTATTTTAGCATATGCATAGATTAGTTCACTGTCAACCTTGGGCTCCTTTGTCTTTTGCCTTACCATCAGCAGATACTTCACCAAGTCATGGTAAACATCGGCATCCTCTGCAGCACGAATGACATCCAAAAATTGGGTGGTATCATCTGCACGGATAAATGACTCAATAGCATCACTGACTAATCCTTCTCTCAGTTGAGCTTTAGCCACTTGGCTCCAAACAGCATCTTCTTCAACTCGGAAGGCAAACTCGACAGCACGGTTTATATCACGAATATTATCTAGCAGAACATTGACAGCCTGGACATTTAAATTGAACTTCTTGAAGATTGCAAAAGCTTCTTCATAAAGTTGGGCTTCTACAGCTACCTCCCCTACGGCAGGTCCATCAAAATTATCAAGCCTGTTGATATAATCCATAACTCTAGATGGATCGGCTTTAATGGCTGTCAAGATAAGCAAGTTTTGCAGATTAAAGTTCCCACTGAATGCAGAATTCTGGAGGACAATCTTTTCAAGAAGTTCAATCAATTCATGCGGAAGATCAGCAGTCATGAAAGCTTTAACAGTAGCAGAAACTTGTTCTGGGCTTTTGCTCTCAGGCAAAGCAGTGGAGACAACTTGATCGATAAGCTGCCTTCTGAACTCATTTTCAGGGTTAAGAACTTTCTCCCAGAGGTCACCATCCATCCTCTCAACGACATACCTAGAGACATTAGGAAATTTGGTTGTTCACCTCTAGACATCTGACAAATCAGCAGTTATAGAGAAACTACTAAATGAATAACAAACCTGGCTTGTAGTTTGAACAAAGAGTTCTTGTTTGTTACATTAATAAGTTCATCATCACATTGCCCTCTCCTATATGCAACAACAGCAAGGGTAGGATCGCGCTTCTCACAATATTTACCCACAACACGTGAATCATAGTATGGGTTGGTTGTCAGGAAGTGCTCTGGGTTATTGTTGCTATCTATGATGATCTTACCCAGAGCATTGTGTACATGCACATCTTGGCTTCCTTCACTCACAAGATGCTCCAAGAACTGAGTAAGCAGTCGGAGGCGGTTCCTGACAACAAAGAAGTTAAAGCTTAACATTAAAGTTTCTAAGGACCAACTATAAACAATTGTACCAGATATATTTATATAAAAAGACCTCTTTTCACATTCATCCACAAGGGGCTCAACAGGTAGCAGAGAACGAACAGAAAGGATCAAGCCTTTAATAAAATCCTCAGGACACTCATCATCCAATAGCTGTCCCACAACTAAAGGAGCATTTGCTGGGTTGACCTATACAATGGCAGATAAAAGTTCATAAGTCATAAAATTACAAGAAATTTAATAAAAGTACAGTGAAACTGTACCAACCTTTTGGACATAACCTTCAATATACCGTAGCATGTTATTGGTATAGAGGTAGTGTGTGAGATCAGGAACAAAACCAAAACGGTCACAAACATTAATTAAAGGCCGAGCATCAGGAAGTTTGGCTTCCATCAAGAAGTTCTTCGTCTTTTCAGGGTCATAAAAGTTTGATTCTCTTGTCACACGTTCAACTTCCTTGATTTGTCCAGTCTTGGCAGCAGCCTCAACATACTTGAAGTGAATTTCGGGATCTTCACTGCAGGAAATAAAAAATGACAATTCACCAAGCCAGCCAAAATTTTTGAAAGAGTGGTCGATTAAGCAAGCCAAATGTCAAGATATCATCTCCATGTGTACATACCTGGAACTCAAATATGATCCCAAGAAGAAGTACAACCCATCATAAGACTTGAATTGCTCAAAAAGCTTTATGCAGGCATCAACACCCAACTGCTCACAATACTCTTTCGCTACCTGCAATATCACAACATAATCAGATATGTTGTAATTGGTATGTCCCACAATAATTGAACATTACGAAAAAAGATGATGTGATCACATGATTCAAAAATCTTTAATTTTTTTTTTTATTTGGCCACGCTTCTAAAATACAACTTATTTTGAGCAGCACTTTTATCAAAATAGCTTTTCATAGAAGTACTTGTACAAGTGTAGCAGTTTGTGTGTTTGGCCAATTCATTTGAGAGGCTTTTTTGGAATTTAATAAGAAGATTGGGTTTGGCCAATCATTCCAAAAAGTACTTCTGGGTATCAAATAACGATAAGGATATTATCAAGGTTCATTTTTTTTAATCCAGGTTCATTTACTGTTAGTATTACTTACATAAAGAAATAATTTAAAATATTTATCATGTAAGACTTTTAGTCAAGCTTTTTTATTTAATTAAAATATAAAACATAGAATAAAAATATATATTAAAAAAATTATCAACAAAAATTTAGTAAAATCAAAAAAGGGAAAGGAGAAGCGGATTGTATTTATATTTGAGAGGGATGAGTTAATTAACAAGGGAATTTAATAAAAAAAAAATTGGTAAGAAAAAACTGCTTTCTGCCTCCGCTTCTATTTCTTGGAAGGACAATTAAATCTATGTTGCTCGGACTCTTCAAAAATGTCAACGGGTGCGTGTCGGATTCGCCAAAAGTAGTGTATTTTTGGAGAATCCGACACATGTGCGGCATCAAAATTCAAAGGTGAAGAATCCGTGCAACTAACTAGAATTTTGTAGCTTCTTCCCAAAAACAAAATAACTGCTTCTCAAAAGCTCTTTTTACCTGTTTGGCCAAACACCTCAAATCTTATCAGAAGCTCGGCTAAACAGGCTATCAATTCCCGCACACATACTTCTGTGTAAAATTATAAAAACCAAAATGAGTACCTGCACAATTATTTGAAGGTTGCCTTTGATATTGATCACTAGCAGGTCCTTCATACACTCGAGAGCCCATTCACGTGAAACAGTCCCAAAGAACTCAACCAGAGCCTGAGACAAACAATATAGTTAAATACAAGTCCGCTCACTCGGAAAAAAAAATCAATGCAATCCATAGAGCATAATAACCTGAGGCTCAATTGCATGTGTGTTCACAATGACACGCTTGATATCAGGGAGTTCAGTATAATGCTGCAGAAATAATACACCATTTAACTAATTTGCAATCAGATGAAAATAAATTCAAATGATGAAAACCATTCAACCTGCAGAGCCCGCACGTATAGACCAGCCTTTTCACAAAGTTGAGCAATTCGAGGTCGATCATAGTGACTGAACATTCCATTTGCTAATATAGCATCTGCTACATTGGGGAAAGTCACAAGATTGATTTCCAATACCTGTATAATGGAGGCATTACAATCTAAAAACAAAATGCATAGACAGAAAAATGGCTTTCTACAGGAGAAAAGAAACCTTAGTCTGCAAGAAACCATGTTCTGGAAGGTTAGGTTTCAGAACATCCAACAAAAATGCTGTTGCCTCGCGGATCATGTTCCTCTGATGAAAAAAAGAAAAGAGAGAATTTCATCAGCTATGTGTTGCACCCAGTAGAAATGGTAAATGAGCCTTCTAAAGCGCCTAGTTTAAAGCCCTTAACAGGGAAAATATTGAAGTGAACTGTGTCAGTGTAATAGTAAACAAGCATTTTGACATCATTAAGAAGCCAACTAACCTGTAGAAAAAGGTCAGTGATTGTATTATAATCAACTGGACAACCGCCCTCCATTTGGGACATCATGAGTGCAAAGTTAACAGCTCCCTGCATATACAGACACAATAGTACACATCAATCCAGCAACTAAGCACCATAGGAGAAGTTGTGTTGATTTGTTGATTTTTGCTTCAAGAAAAAAGTAATATTACCAACATAAGAGCAACATTTCAAAGAGATGTCAGAGGAAAATAATCAAAGCAATTGTTCTCTCCAAAACATACGGCATGTGAAAGCCAAAACTGTTGAAGATTCAATACTTATAATTTTTGCTAAAACCATTTCCCAATTCCCACATACCTGAGGATCAGATCGAAGAATTGTTTGCAGGAGGAACAGATAGTCAGGCGTATAGCCAACCTATATCAACAAAAAAACATTTATAATTACCAACCTGAAATAGAGTCACCATAGAAACGCTTGAACTGAGTAAAACATACATGACATCTCAGGCCAAAAAGAAATTTACGTGATGACCAGCAAAAATGCATCACTAACCTGCTTGGAATATATCAGAATCTTGTCAAACTCCCTGCGCTCGGCGAAAGCAGCAACAACTTTTGGAGTTGCTCTTGCTTTGATGTATATCTTCAAGGCGAGATCATTATCAACAGTCTACAACAAAAGGTTTACAGCTGCTGTCAGCACCTTAGGCTATGTGAAAGAGAGAAATCAATTGAAGTGGTGAACAGAAGAAAAACTAGTAACGTTGAATTCAAAATTTAACCTTCACAAGATCGCCAAGTTCCTCACTGCACTCCAGCTTATCCTCAGCTAACCAGTTCTCCAAAAGGTTCTTCTTATTTTGGTTGACAACAAGGCGTGACAATTCCAATGACTCAAAAGCATTGAGCTTCCCCTTTGTCAAAAGTGTCCCAAAGTACTGCAAAAGAGGAGGTGTTTGCCCTGCTTGAACAGGAACGCTCTGCAAATAAGACAAAGAGACACATAAATACAGTGTGCATAACCCTTTTGTAAAATAAGACAGAACTAAAATCAGCTTATTCTTGAAACTCAGCCTTGGTGAGCAATAAATATTGTGAGGGAAAATTTGTCTTGGTAACAAAATCAATACCTGAAATTTGGCAACAGTATCAGACGTACGGAGAATGCCCTGAGGTGATTCCGCAGCAAGCTCAGCAGCCTCTTTGTACTTGGTTTGGGCAAACAATTCTTGGAAGCGCTGGACAACCTGTGATAAAATTAATAGATAGTAAGACCATTGTAAGGAGTAGAGAGCAACAAAATTTCCAGATGTCGATTCCATCAGAGTCAACAGCTTCTGATAAGATCACTGCTGAACATCGACGATAAAGTAAAGAGGGATTTTTCTTTTGACAAAGAATAAAGTAAGAGGGACTAGCCATTTAGAATCTAGCTCTAGCAGATGATCTCAATAACAATCTATTTCAGTACTTCTCAATAAGGAAGAAATTCAAGAGCAAAAACCAAGCAGTGAACTAGTTACAAGAGTTAGAAGGTTCCACAGGAAAGAGATATTGTACACTAAAGAAAAGGGCAGAATTCTCTCCCAATGCGAAATCATTTCAAAACAATGACATACTGAAAATAATACATCAACTTACCAAAGTCTCGGCACCGGGAAGATTTCCTCTTTTGGCAAGATTGACAGCAAGCTCCAGATTGTTCAACTGCAACATGTGTAAGAATTTGACACCTTACAAGGGTTCATCCAATATTTACACTTCAGGAAACAAAAATTATCGAAATACATGGTTGCAGGATGCAACGAAATAGACTTACTTGTCCACTGACAAAAGGTATGATAGTTGTTTCATTTACTGTGGCTAGCAACACTTGGCCTCGCCTGTTGATGGCATAGAAACCACCAATTGACGAAGCTTCAGCTGTCAGGAAAATAGGGTCTGGGCTAATCCTATTTCTGTATACCGCAGTAGCTGTTTCCAGGTCGTAGACGAAAAGAAGCCCAAGCTTTGTGATGACATAAACTAAACTATACTTATGAGATATCTGCAAAAGAAACAGAATAGTTGTGTCAGAAGAAACAGAATTCACAATACACAAACACAAGACAAAGTGACAGACCAGGAAAGGCAACTGATACCTGCATGGAAACTGGGAAATCATCAGCAAAATCTGGAGGGAAGAAAAGGTCCGCCTGTTTTTTCGTAAACGAAGGTTTCCCTGCAAAAATGTACCATGTTAGGAATAGGACATAGTTATATCAGGCAATTCTCACCACAATGTTAGTAAAAAACCTTCAATGATTAAAAAAAAAAAAAAAAAAAAAAGGTGAAAGGAAAATAGGACACAGCGTAGTAACCTGGCTGAGCTCCCAGCTCAATGACATGCAATTTTGATATAACCTGTCCAGCATTCAAGGATTTCGTGGCAAAAGAAATGAGTATGGAATCTCTATCACTTCCAGGTACCTGATTAAAGCATACAACAGTTACAACAGGAAAACATCGAAGCAAAGCTTAGAAAAAAAATATATATAGAGGAGCTTTTCTCACTCTGAATGATGCAAATGATGCAGCGTGTGCCTCTAGAGATTGACTTCGTTGCTGATCCACTGAATATAATTGCATATTTCCTTTGACCAGTTGGGGCCTCTAATGACAAGAAGAAAAATGGTAAAATCAAATGACAAAAGAATTTCTTTATACGTTGAAATTTTGGTGAAATCATCAAAAAACAGTAATGTATCCACCTAGAACACATTTCACTGAAATGTTTAAAAAGCCAGTCATTTGAGCTTTAGATTTCCCCTCCATTCCTCTTCCCCCTCTCTCCCCTGATGTAGAACTTACCTTGTTAATAACCTAAAGTTTCAGCCCTTCATCAACATCATCTAGTGCATACAACAAATGACCATTTTTGGCCCAGGTTGCTGCAGCTGAAAGTATCTAATATTCAGGCAACAAAAGTACAGCACACAGGACTATGACCAAGTCACTACATGCAATACTCCTTTTCGTACAATACCACAATACAACGATTGAGAACCACCAACAATCAGCATGTTAAAAACACAAACAAATGAGGGTAGATAGAGGAACAGAAAAAAATTGCATAACAAAATGTTTGAGAAAATGTAACACAACGTCAAAACCTCATATGACCTTTCCTGGCTTTCCCTCACTGAGTTTACTTAGGGAAGGGATTTAATGATAAAAACAAAATCTCCTATCACAATAAAACATCAAAAATATTAATAATAGCGTAGATTAACAGCATTACACACCTCCGGCGAACCTGGGGCAATACCAATCAAAACCAACCATTTCTCTGAAGGATCACAACGATAATTGATTATTTGATTATTGGCTAGATTGGCTGTTCTATCAAACATCTTTATAGGCTCAGTATCACCTGAATACAGACAAAAAATCATCTTAAGGACAGACAACCAACCATCACTTAAAAAAGAATGGCCAGAAAAAGTAATAAACACCAAAAAAGGACCTTTATCCACTCAAACACGAGAAAGAAAAGTTGGTAAACATCACACAGAAAAAGAGGAACTGTCTTACCTTCAATTGGCCAATGATAGACTGACGTCTGTGTGACGATACCTAAAATCTGCGGGGTAATCCACTTCCAGAAAACAACCTAAATATAACATACACTTAAAGTTATATCAACACTATCAAAAGCTGCAAAGAATGCAACAAACTAATTAAAAGAAAGAATCCATATGGCTACTTATTACCTGCTCAGGCATCTGATATGACTTTATTTTCTGCTTTGCCTCAATATTGAAAATTTGTAAGTGATCTTGAGTAGTTCCTGGTACTTGAGCTTCAAGAGGAGAAAGAAGAGAGTTTTGCTTCATCAAAAAACGTATTACAACTAAATCCAAAGCGGAAGAGCGGTCCCATCAGATTGTATTTTCCTCTTCCCCACTTATAGAGTGTATATGGATGACGGGAAACAAGATCCCCAATAATTCGATACTTCAGTATTGAATTAACAAATTCTTTGAAGAAAATATCAACAATGAACAAAAGAAATCCACTAAACCCTTTAGGCCATGGAGGAAACAAGGTAACAGTGATTGTCCAAACTATAGTCGGCTGGTCCTAATTTGGAAGTCAACATCTAGGGAACAATTAGGTACGATATGTATGTCAGAGAGAATCTTCTGGTAACAGCTGATTTATCACAGGGTCACAGATTTTTGAGATAAACATGGGTCACAGATTTTTTGAGAGCATAAAAATCATATAATTGGATGAAGATTCAATTCACGTTCTCTTGGTTCTACTTAAGTTAATAACTGCACTGACCACTATTATATTGATTATATCTCAATTCAAATGCAGTAATCAGAGACCTAAACATATTCCACACTTGCACTTAGAGTTGAGAGTAAAAGCCATTTCTGCAGATAAAGCTTCCTCACTCTCATAAAAAATAAAGTAATATCCGCTGGAGTCTTCCCCAAAAAGGAAACCACTAGCAGAACTTACACCACGATGTCCAAACTCACCTCCCTTAATGTCTCCTCCGTTTATTACCTTTGATGACCAAAGCTTCATATATGCTTGTTAGACTATACTGTTTGACTTTTTTACTCGAGCATCAAATTTCTTTCACATATGTAAATAGTGAATCATGTAATAGTAAAAAGGGGCAGTCCGGGCACAAAATATCCCGCGTTAGCCGTTAGCAGGGTCCGAGAAGAGCCGCACCCCTAAGGGATGTAATTTAGACAACCTACCCTAATGCAAGCATTAGTGCCTGCTACCAAGCTCAAGCCCGTGACCTATAGTTCACACAAAGACAATTGCCATTGCTCTAAGGCTCTCCTTCAAAATTGACTTATCCACTTTTAAGTATTAAAAACCCAACAAAATACTGAGTACATAGATAGTACCAGCACTTCAGGTATCAGAATTGCAAACTTGAGCCAATGATAGAACATTCAGTGAGTAATCTAAAAGTTCCTTAGTAAAGCTATACCTTTTAGAGCCAAAATTCTGGAATTGGGATTCATAAGAGCAGAGTCAGCAGTAATAGGGCGGCGCAAAGGCTGCATTGGCATACTCATATCAATAATGACCACACTATTTTGTGGTGAGGTCTCCCGAACACATATATACTTGTCTGATTCCATGGTTACATTTGTGAACGTAATGAACTGCGGGTTAACCCCTATACTTGACAACTGCAACACCAAATCATATAATATCAAAATTCAACCCAAATTTCACATTCGTAACCAAATTAAATTTGGAAAATTCAACATAATAAAATAAATTAGGTATCAGATCCGGCAATTAACCACATATTACAGATCTAATCTACATTTCATACATGTTAAGTAGGGTAAGACTCTAGTAGGACTAGCAATTTCAAAGGAATAGTATGAATGAGAAAATAGCACACAAATATTTCATTCCAAGTGTAAGAAAGAAAGAGCATACTGTAAGGGCCTCTTTCATAGTGATTGGAGCATTAGCAGCCGCCATGATGGCGATCTGCGAGACGAGATCTCAGAAAAAGAAGAAACCCTCCAAGAGATCCAGAGAAAAAAAGAGAAATCGAAAGAGTAAAGGGTTCTTCTAAAATGCGTTGTTAAGCACTGAAGATGTGAGTGCGTGTGATAACGTTCAACGATGGCGAATATGGAATTCTGAGTGTTATGAGAAAAATGAATTGGGGAACAATTGTTGAGTTCTAACTACTAGTACTTGAGTATGTCCTTGTGTATGTATCTTATGAAGAAAAAAGAAAAACTGAAATTAATGTAAAGACGTTTGATGTTATTACGGAAAAGGGCCTAAAATGTCCTTCAAGTATTTAAATTGGTATAAAATTACCCTTCATTCATCTATCGGCTCTAAAATACCACTGACGTTCACCTTTCAGCTCAAAAATACCCTTATGTCTAACGGATCATGCTCATTAAGTGGATGGAGGATAATATTGAACCAAATGTCCAAATCTCATAGTTTAAGGGCATTTTAGGCCCTTTCCGTTAAAATAATTTGAAATTACTTAATATATAAGCTCACATGATTGACTTGATTTTGAATTTCATAGTAAATTTAAAATTATAAAAAAGGTTAGACATCTACTTTCTACACTCCTCCCTCCTTGACCCTTCACTTCCTATCTACTTAAAAAAAAAAGATTCTATTTGGATCTTGTCCACCATTTTTTTTAAAAAAATTATGACAAACAAGAGAGAAAAAAAGGAGAAAAATAACGATGCATTCATGTAGAAATAATTAGTTCAATAAAAGATGACTTAATTAAGCAAATATGTACAAATATTATATTTTTCTTTTGTGTGTACACAAAATTAAAAATAAAAGAATTAAAATAATATTTCTTTTATCCCCACCCTCATCCCATCATGACAATAATACTTATTAAAAGAATATAAATATGTGAGTCCATTACAAGTTTGAATCCCGGATATCCTAATTAAGAATAAGAGATTAAAAAAAAAAGAATAAAAGAGAAAATGAACAGGACATTTGGATAATTGAGAGAAAATTTTATATTAATGAAAATAATATTTTTTTAAGATGGACAATCAGTCGGGGTAAGTATGGATTTTAGTTGGATCTCCATTTATGAGTTGGGCTAAGTTATAATAAATTGAGATTGATTTAAAATAGGCCAATAGGAAGATATCATGAAATTAATTATTTTTTCAATATTATTTTCAAGTGTATCGGATCAAAATATGAATCATAAGTGGTTTTATAATAAAAATGATTTTTTTTAAAATATCATTTTTATTATTTATTTGAGAAGGGTTTAAATTTGGACCAATCAAATTAAGCAATATAATAAATAAATATTTAATAATTTTACTTAAAGGGAGCTATTAAAAATAAGGGAAAATATGAGTCAAATGATCAACATCGGGAGTATTTTTGAGCTGAAAGGTGGACGTCAGGGATATTTTAGGGCCGATAGGTGGATGAAGGGTAGTTTTGTACCAATTCAAATACTTGAGGGGAATTTTAGACCCTTCTCCGATGTTATTATGACAAAAAAAAGCCTACAATAACACCTAGCCCCAAAATGAGTAGTCATGAAAAGTTTTTAAAAAAAAACAGATATTATGCTGCAACTTTAATTGAATTGTTGTTTGGTGTGATATTATATTGTATCATTTTGTAATGTATGGTACTATACAATACTTTAGTTTATGATTAAAGAAAAGACATAAAGTCACTACTAAAATTGTCTCGTATTTGCATAAAGACACCTTAACTTTGGAAGTGTCTCATCACCCCATAGAACTATTTTATATCTTTGTAATGGGTCATTTTGACCCATTTCCTCGTCTGGCTTGTTACCACGCACATGGGGCGCGTGAGGCACTATTTTCTCTGTCATTAACCAGCTATAAAGTGCCACGTGTCATTTTATTTCTTTATTATTGTAACACCCCGACTTTTCAAAACGTCTAAATTAACTCGTATCTTCGTGGAAAGACAAAGTGGGTGAGTAATAAATTAAAACTGATGTGTTATGTGATATTTTAAGTGTTCAAGTGTTGTATCTCAAGTTTTGAAGTTAGGTAAGTGGCAAAATAAAGTTGGCGAAAGTTACCGTAAATTCTTTTTTAAAGATTTGTCTGAAATTTGGGTCAAATGTCTCGGACGTTTTCTCCCAATCTATTAAGAGTTATGGTCCCCGCGATCTATGAAATCGAAGGTCTACAAGTCTAGTTTTCAACGCATCAAACCGTTTGTTCATACGACTTCAGAATAGAGATATATTTGCATTTTTGTGGGACTGCGCAAGCAGGCACGTGAGGTGGGGCCCTAAGTCGATGGATTGTTAGATATATCTTCTTCTTTGATCTTTTTCTTCATTTTTAAGTTAGAAACCATAGAAATTAGAGAAACCCATTTCTAGGATCAAGTGAAGTATAGATTTTCTCGACTGAAGTCCTTGACGAAAGTTGTTCTACGCGTTGGGCTCATCATCGTGGTATAATTTGTTTTATCGATTGCGTAGCATATCACACTTTAGTGTTGGGACAACAAGGGTTTGTAAATATTTGAAGGTTTTGAAGCGTATTAATTTGCGACGGAAATACATATATATTATCATATTGTCATGGTATCGTTTATTTTTGGCATTTGATAATGGTCCTACCTTGTTGTAGCATCGAGGGAGTATTGAGTAAAATTCGTTAAGCCACGTGAATTTAGCAGAAAAGGTATGTTAAGGCTATTCCCTACTTACGGCATGTTTCCTTAAAGCTTAGAAGCAATGTATTTGGGTTGTTATCCTTGATATACTTGTAGCCGTGATTGTTGATTGTTGGCTGCTC
>NW_006239145.1:321958-323686 GCF_000226075.1 Solanum tuberosum | reverse complement strand
GGGGAGACATCTTCTCATCCCCCTATAGCTTCTCCACAGCTTCAGGAGCCTCCAAGGGCTACAGGACTTTCGGCTCCATCAGCAGTACCACCTCTAGTTCCTCCTATTCCATCTGATCAGGATTTCAAGAGTGCAGTATATATGTTAGCACAGTTAGTAGCTGCACAGTGCCAAACCAGTTGCGCCAGATATTGCCGGACCTTCTGAAGGGCCCGGAAGTTCGTGAGTTCGTGAATTTCTTGCCTTGAATCCTCCACAGTTTATAGGGACAGATCGCAAAGAAGACCCTCAGCACTTTGTTGATCAGCTTCTTAGGATCTTAAGAGCTATGCATGCCTCAGCGACTGAGTCAGTTGAGTTAGCAGCATTTCGATTGCGTGATGTTGCAGTATTGTGGAATGAAAGTTGGGAGAGATCTAGGGGAGAAGATACATCTCTACCCACTTGGGATAGCTTTACAGAAGCTTTCATAGATCATTATTTGCCTCGAGAGATTAGGGATGGCCGGGTGGACCAGTTTCTAAACCTCCGACAAGGTGGCATGAGTGTCCGAGATTACGGGCTGAGATTTGATTCATTGGCTAGATATGCACCAGCATTTGTTGATACGATGCATGACAGGGTACGTAGATTTGTGGGAGGGCTTAACTCAGACTATATCGAGGCTTGTGCTACCGCTGCACTAAATGATAATATGGATATCTCGCGGATTTAGGCCTTTGCACAGGGCATAGAGGATCGTTGACATCTACAGTATACGAGTCAGAGGGTTGAGAGAGAGACAAAAGAGGGCTAGGCCCGCTGGTTCGTAGGGAGATTTTCAGGGTGCTCCCAGACCCCGATATTTTATTAGGCCACCTAGACCTCCACCACAGCAGTTCCAGGGTAGTAGATTTGATCATCAGGAGTAGTCAGGCTCAGGTGAGGGTTCATGAACATCAGACTTGCAGCAGCAGAGGGGTTCAGGCCAGGCTAGGACATCCCTGCCGCGTTGCATTACTTGCGGTAGGATGCATTTCGGGAGGTGCAGACAGGGTTCCACAAGTTGTTATTCTTGTGGACATGAGGGGAATGGGTGGAGAAACTGCCCTACCATAGGTCAGGGTGGTACATGTTAGTCGACCAGGTCACCAGTAGGTTCCTCCTCATCAGCACAGTCTACAGGGCGTGGGCCCCATACTTCAACACGTAGAGGTAGAGGCGGAGGCAGAGAGAGAGCATCTAGTTCTGGTAGTGGGAAGAACCGTACATATTCATTAATCGGCCGACAAGACTCAGAGTCATCACCAGATGTTGTGACAGGTACATTGATTGTTTGCTCCCATTGTGTTTATTCTTTGATAGATCCTGGATCTACTTTGTCTTATGTTACACCATTTATTGCGAGGAGGTTATGTATAGTAGCAGAGTCATTAGATCGACCCTTTATTGTATCTACACGAGTTGGTGAGTCTACTATTGCCAGGAGAGTCTATCGAGGTTACATGGTAGAAATTATCGACCGTCAGACCTCTGTAGACCTGGTAGAATTAGATATGGTTAATTTTGATGTCATTATGGGTATGGACTGGTTAGCGTCTTGTTATGCTAATGTTAAGTGTCGAACAAAGATTGTAATTGTTAGAATTCACTTTCCAGGAGAGGCAGTTTGGGAATGGAAAGGCGATAAAGCAACGCCGAAATGTAGGTTTATTTCCTATCTTAAGGCAATGAGGATGATTACCAAGG
>NW_006239145.1:318662-320660 GCF_000226075.1 Solanum tuberosum | reverse complement strand
AGTTAAATTTGCGACAACGTCGATGGCTTGAGTTACTGAAAGACTACGACGTGGATATTTTATATCATCCAGGAAAGGCGAATGTGGTAGCCGATGCCTTCAGTCGAAAATCTATGGGTAGTTTATCCCACATAGGTGTTGAGAAGCGGGAGTTAGCGCGAGAACTTCATCAGTTAGCTAGGTTAGGAGTCAGATTGTTAGAGGCAGACGATAGTGGGGTCACAATTCAGGATACAGCCGAATCATCTCTAGTTGTAGAAGTAAAATCACGGCAACAAGAGGATCTTAGCTTAGAGAAGCTTAGGGCCAAGGCTCAGAATCCACAGTCTTTAGCATTTGATATAGCAGAAGATGGAGTTCTCAGATATAGCGATCGATTGTGTGTTCCAAATATTGCAGGGCTTCGACATCGAATTATGGAAGAGGCACATCATTCCCGTTATTCTATTCACCCTGGTTCGATGAAGATGTATCATGATATTAAGGAGATCTATTGGTGGCACGGGATGAATGTTGAATTTGTGGCGCAATGTCCTAACTGCTAACAGGTGAATGTTGAGCACCAAAAGCCCGTTGGGCTAGTTCAGGAAATAGCCATTCCTTTGTGAAAGTGGGAAGCAATTAATATTGATTTTATTACAGGGTTACCTCAATCGCGTCGCAAGTTTGACTCTATTTAGGTAATTATTGATAGACTAACAAAATCGGCCCACTTTTTACCAGTCAGGGCTACTTTTTTGGCCGAAGACTATGCATGGCTCTATATTAGAGAGATTGTTAGGCTACACGGTGTCCCAGTATCTATTATCTCTGATAGAGGAGCACAATTTACCGCCAACTTCTGGAAGTCCTTCCAGAAAGGACTGGGGACACATGTTAATCTTAGTACTGCCTTTTACCCTCAGACAGATGGCCAGGCTGAGCGCACAATTTTGACACTCGAAGATATGTTACGGGCGTGCACACTAGACTTCAAGGGGAGTTGGGATGACCACTTACCTCTTATAGAGTTCGCATACAATAATAGTTATCATTCCTGCATCGGGATGGCACCTTATGAGACTTTGTAAGGGAGAAAATGTAGATCCCCCATTGGATGGTTCGAGGTAGGTGAGTCAGGGTTGATTGGACCCGACTTAGTCCAACAGACAGTGGATAAAGTTAAGCTCATTCGGGACAGGCTGCTAACAGCTCAAAGCCGACAGAAGTCATACTCAGATGTGCGACGAAGGGACTTAGAGTTTTACGTCGATTGAATTGGGTATTCTTAAAAGTCTCGCCTATGAAAGGTGTTATGCGATTTGGCAAAAAGGAAAAGCTTAGTCCAAGATTTATTGGGCCATACCGGATCCTTCGAAGGGTAGGACGAATGGCTTATAAGTTAGAATTGCCTTCGGGGCTAAAATCTGTTCATCCAGTTTTCCATGTATCAATGCTACGAAAGTGTGTAGGAGACCCTTCTCGAGTTGTCCTAGTTGAGGATGTTTAGATCACAGAGAAGTTGTCCTACGAAGAAACTCCAGTTGCTATATTAGATCGGCAGGTCCGTAAATTGAGGACCAAAGAGGTGGCATCGGTTAAAGTATTGTGGAGGAATAAAAATAGAGAAGAGGTGACCTGGGAAGCTGAGGATGGCATGAGGTCCAAATATCCTCATTTGTTTCATACCCAGGGTGATGTTATATCAGTTTATATTAGGGCAGTAAGGTAAGATACCTATTGGATTTTATTATTGGTTATTATTATTGTGGTTGTCGTTGTATATCTGCTCGAACTGTTGTGGTGGAGCTATAACGCTTATCTATTTATGTTGTCATGTGAGACGCCTAAATTTTGACAACTCCTAGGGACTGAACAGCGTGACTTAGATTTTTCATTCGAGGACGAATGTTTCTAAGGGGGGAAGGAAGTGTTCAAGTGTTGTATCTCAAGGTTTGAAGCTAGGTAAGTGGCAAAATAAAAGTTGGCGGAAGTTATCGTAAGTTCCTTCTTAAAGAT
>NW_006239145.1:301923-317110 GCF_000226075.1 Solanum tuberosum | reverse complement strand
TATAGATATCATGGTGGCCTCGACGGCCCAATCAGGACTTCTGTGCTAGTTGACTATTTATTTATATGATCTCCTGGGAGTAGATGTTTCTTTTATAGATCAGTTGATAGGGGCCTTGCCGGCCGATGACTTAGTTTTAAGCCGAGATATACTTGTTTGATTTCTTGATTGCGTGTGGCTGCCATGCTCTAGTAGCAAATGGTTCAGCAGCAGGGTCGGCTCGGGCCTGAGTTTTGGCATTAGGAGCCAGTTGCGCCCCTCGAATTTGGGGCGTGACAATTATTAATTATTTAATTAATTTACGTCATCTTCCCCAAATTTAAAGAGAAAAGAGTCGTTGGTAACCCTAAAATCGATTTCAATTTTTTTTTCCAAAGCAAGCTCAACGTTGGTGCTCTCTTTTTGATGAATTCATTCTTTTCCATTATCTTCTTCACCCAAATTCAAAAACTCAATTACCTTTTCTTCATCTTCTTCAACTTAGAAGATACATTTACTTCATCCATTTTTATCACTTTTTTTCTTGTCTCTTGCTTTTCTTTGTTTCTTTTTCTTCTTTTATCCCCTTTTTTTTTAAAAAATAAAATAATATGTGAACTCCATTGATTAGAGAGTACTATGAAATTTCATTTTTATTCTTATTTTTGGTCTGAATATAGAACTCCATTATCTTGCTTTAGTAAGTTGAGAGTTGAATTGATTTTTTTTTAGAGATGATTTAGTGGCGGAAATAGAGTTGTAACAGGGAAGCATCATGGAGGCTATGTTGAAGGCGACAATGGCAGCTACTTTTGGAGGATTTACAACAAAGAACAAAGGATTTGAGTAATGAAGATTGAAGAACAAAGAGGGAAACAATGAAAATAAAGTTAATAAAAATAGAAAAAATGTAAATGAAACTAAAAATTTAATACGTGGCAAACAACAATTGGTGTGTGATTGCACTTCTTTTCTTTCAATTGAGGTTGGGTGAAAAGTGAGATATTTATAACACTCTTAAATTGTTCAATGGGAAATAGGACACCCACAAAGTTAAGGTATCTTTTTTAAAATTTGAGATAACTTCAGTGGTGACTTTATGTCTTTGTATTGTTTGTTGGTTGATTTAAGGTAAGGGTTCGCTTGGTATGATGCATTAAAAAATAGTAAAGCATTGAATAAAAAATAATGGTGTGTGGCTGTCAAAATAAAATATTGTGATATTTTGGGTTCAAATCCGAAACTCCTTCATTCAAATAAACACATATTACCACTGCGCCAAAGGCATAACTTTTGTTAAGGGTGTCCAACTTTAAATATATATCCTTTAAATGTAGAATTTGACATATATACAACGTAATTTTCCAACGAATGGTGTCCAATTGGACACCCTAGGTTGGCTGTGGCTACACCACAGGGTGAGATGAGGGACATATCTAATGTGATAGGTGGAAAGATGAAATTTTTAATTAATTCTTATACATTAATGATATTTTTTTATCCCTTTCTGTTACATTTATTCAGTGTTTGATTATGAATTATTAATTATTAGCGACATAAATTTATAAATGTTTTTGATATTATTTGTAACCCTTCACAAATTTTACTCTAAGTATTCGAAGCATTAGTCGTAAGTATATAAGTTTGGACCGGACGATGTCTTACATGTACATGTGTGTTAAGGTCCATTCTTTAGTGTAGAGAGTGTATCAGTGGTTTAAGGTTATAAGAGACCTCTAACACTAAGTCGAGTTCATAACTTTCCTACCGGCTAGACTTTCACATGAGTTCCTACAAGGATCAACTTAAAATGATCATATCTCTCATAATACAAAGAGTTGGGTGGCACATTAATATTAAATTAAAGGTCTATAAATTTTCTTTAAATGTCACCAATTTTACATCAATCCAAGTTCGGAGTAAAAAGTTATGACCATTTTACTATAGACACTCTCAACAAAATTTTTAGACATGATTTTCATGAGTCCAGTCTACTGGCCATAAATTGAACTATGTATCATAGATTGAGCTCGTGAATTAAATTTTAGAGACTGATTTTTCGGCCTGATTTCCATATACCCAACCTAGTGGTCGTGGATCAATCTACGAATCGTAGAATGAGCTCGTGATATGAACTTCAAAAAGTCAATTTTGTATTATTTTTATGGATACAAATCACGATTCGTAGATCAAACCACAGAACATAATTTGGGCTTGTGGAATGAACTTCGAAGGCTCAATTTTTGTCATGGATGCCACAGAAGGAATCCTCGATTCGTAGATCCAACCACGGGTCGTGGTTTGCCCTCGTGGAATGTTCCGACAGATTTTTAAGTGGGGTTATCTTAGTCTTTTTCCATTTTTTATAAGCCTTAACCTCAGCGTTTTGGTACCTAATTGGGATTATATCATAATATTATCTCATTATATTCTCATATCTTTCTCCCCAAACTTTGAGCAAAAATCAAGAGCAAACCTAGGGTTTCAAGTTTCTCAATCAAGTTTTCTTCAAGAACTCTTATTCACCCAGGTATGTAAAACAATCATAGTAAGAGATTAAGTTTTTTCTCTCCCTATATTTGCAATTTTAACTAGCAAAATCAAAACTAGGATTTTTATCCCAAAATTCAATATGTTCGAAATTTTATCTATATTCCTATTATTGATTCTTGAATTCATTATAGAGATTTCATTATTTCACATTATTGATGATCTTTGATTATTATTCATACTTAATATTGCACATGAATCTTTTTTTAGCTGAGAGTTATTTAAAAATCTTGACATAGTCTCTCTTATGCATTCTTTTCATGAGTAAGGTGAATTTTAAGTTTTAAGAGTCTGTTTGACATAACTGATGGGAGGTCAGAAGTACTTTTTTTTAGGAAAAAAAACACTTATTTTGAAAAAAATTAAGTGTTAGGAAAATTCTTAAAACTTCTTTTTAATGGAAGCATAAGCAGTTCTTCTGTTGTTGGGAAGAAGCCAAAAAAATTGTTTTTAAAAAAAAACATAAACAAAAGCAAAAAATTATTTGTTTAAGACTAGATATCCCTTACACATATACATATTTATCAATATATCCCTTATTAATTAATTAACATATCTCATGTTCGATTAATTTTCATTCAAGAATTTTATTTTTTTATTTTTGTATAATGATTTTTTTATGTTTTATATTATTATTATTTATATTTTATATTGTATATATTACTTTACGTATTATTTTAAAACAACAATATTTTTGTAGGATTAAAAAAAAGAGAGAAAAAGTAACATTAAAGATTTAGACCCTCCCAAAAAAGTAACAAATAACAAATTTTTATTTTCTTAATTTATGTATTATTTTATTTTAATTTAAAATGTTTAAGATTTTAGAGTATTATAACCCAAAAAAAAAAGATAATACCTAAGATTGAATCCAAGAAAATAGGTAGCAAATAACAAAAAATTCCCTCTTTTCAATATTTTTCAACAATATTTATCTATGTACAATATTGATTGAAAATTTGAATATGTACATTTTAAATAACTAAATTAAAATGTAATTAAAGTTTATGTATTAGATGTTTGAAATAGCTTCTCTATAAAATAATATTACTATTAAAAGCACATTGATACTTGTCTTATTCGTAATTTTACTCTCAAAAGAATCATTTTAAAAAAAATTAGCCAAACACAAGTTACTTATCAAAAGCACTTTTCAAATGAATTTGCCAAACACAAATTGCTTTTTTTTTAAAAGCACTTTTTTGAAAAGCTATTTTTAAAAGAAAACACTTCTAAAAATAAGCAGTTTTTAGCAGTAATGTCGAACAAGCTCTTAAAGTAGTATTTCACAAAGAGTTTCAAGAAAGCATAAATTACTTGCTTCAAGTGCATTATTTTCAGAAAGAAAAGCATAGTTAGCTTTAAAGAAAGCATATCTTCATTTTAAGAAAGTACCATCAATTTTTCATAAAAGCATAGGCTTGTAAAGCAAGTTCAGTACAATTATAAAGAAGCATTTTTTAGTATTAATTCAAGGCGGTGGACTTTTCCCTAAATGGGACAAAATACAGTTATAGAGCATTATTGCATTGTTTTGGGAGTAGTAGTGAAAACCAAGTTGGGTAAGAGTTATACAATCCAAACCCAATAACCATGCAACCAACATAGGATAGGACTGTGCAGTTGATTCGGACGATTCCTCATAAAGTCTCTGGTAAAGACTCAGAGATTGGATCCATTAGTTAAGTTCATCATTTATGATCTTAAGTGTATTTATATGCCTATGTACTATGATTTACCTGCATGTGCCTTATGTTTCAAGGATCTTCTTGATGATAATTGTTGTGTTTTGATTAAGTATTGCAGTGAATGCGCATTAGCCTACATGATTAGCATATGCAGGGATTTCTAATGAAGTATGAACTAAATAAGAGGCGACGAAAGCGAAGGGAAAATGAGCGTGAAGAAAAATACACCTGGAGCAGCCTTAGCGTGCCGCGCCAGGGCCTAAACTACTAGAGCCAAGTTCTGGCGTACTACTAGCGCGCCGCCCCAACAGTCCTGGCGCTATGGTGGCGCGTTGCCCCATGCCAACCCCAACTTTCTAGACAAATTTTAGTTGATTTAGGATTCCTAATTGGACTAGAAATGGAATAATTTTTTCCTAAACTCTATAAATAGGATCCTAGAGATATTTTGTGAAGAAGAACTTCTTTATCATACTTTGTAGCCGTAATACTACTACTACTTCTTCTTCTTCTTCTCCTAGAGATATTTTGTGAAGAAGAACTTCTTTATCATACTTTGTAGCCGTAATACTACTACTACTTCTTCTTCTTCTTCTCCTAGAGATATTTTGTGAAGAAGAACTTCTTTATCATACTTTGTAGCCGTAATACTACTACTACTTCTTCTTCTTCTTCTCCTAGAGATATTTTGTGAAGAAGAACTTCTTTATCATACTTTGTAGCCGTAATACTACTACTACTACTACTTCTTCTTCTTCTTCTTCTCCTAGAGATATTTTGTGAAGAAGAACTTCTTTATCATACTTTGTAGCCGTAATACTACTACTACTTCTTCTTCTTCTTCTTCTTCTTCTCCTAGAGATATTTTGTGAAGAAGAACTTCTTTATCATACTTTGTAGCCGTAATACTACTACTACTTCTTCTTCTTCTTAGACATTAGTAGCTAAAGACCCTTGTTCTGGGGCTTCAACTGCGGGTAATTGTTCAACGCCGATTATTTTAAATTAATGTTGGTTATCACTTTAATTACTTTTGTATTCTTGTTTTAGTATTTCGTGTTTGATCACCATAGAAATAAATATATTGTCTACTCTTGAACTCAAGAGATGGAAAGGTAGATAGACCAAAAAATACAAAGAGCTCGAACTCTCTTGCATATCACTTGTTCAAATTTGTATTCAGGATTGACACACGGACAAACACCGAACTTGGTTACGAAACAATATGGAATATAAATGATCACTAATTGAGTCTGTCTATACCTGCTCAATGATGTAGTTAGACAGTCTAATGGAGTAGGTGATTAAAAGTCAGGAGATCATGATCATAAAATCAACCCTATAAATCAGTAATTTGATAACCGTAGTTAATTCATTATATGAGATGTGATACATGAAACCTTAAGCATGTTGCAACCCTGAAATTTGCCAACCATTGTAAGTAATTTTTTTTATTTCATTCTTAATAATTAAATACAAATTAAAATCTTTTGGCATACCTGAGTAAATAATTAGACTAGTATAATTTAGTAAAATAGTTAATCAACAAATCCTTTGGATTCGATAATCGGGATCTTTTAGAGCCACTATATTATTTGTGCGACCACGTATACTTGCGTGTGTAATTAGGAGCAACACTTTACTGTGGCAAAATATAGCATGACTCTGACAACGTGGCAAGACGTTATATCATCATAATGCTCAAAGTGATGGTTATTGGTTAGATAAACTCTCAAAGAAAAGTAAATCATATTATTTTCAATATTTGCTACTATTGCATATATATTAACATGTAAAACTTGGTTGTTAAAGTACACATGCATTCTTTACTTTTCAGTTGACTATTTTAAAGTTTACCTTTAGATTTACTCTTTCAGTTTAGTTTACCACTTGTTTCATTCAGTTGTTTTACATACCCTACATTTCATGTATTGACGTCATTTGACACTATATCTTTGAATGATGTAGATTCATGTATTCAGGATCAATAAGAGATGCTTCTTTAGGACCTTTTCCTATTAACATTTGGTAAGACCTCCTTACTTTCAGAGGGCTCCAGTTTATCTAATTTATTCAGTATTTAGTAGACATTGCTAGTAGAGTATTCAGATAGTCAAGGATTTTGTCCCTACACCTATCCTCAGGTTATTAGAGGCTTCATAGATAAGTTAGATGAGTTAGTCGAGTCGTGGTTTTCTGATGTGCTCAAACTCATTTATTATTACTATTATTATTAATACTTTTAGATAAAGTTGTTGAGATGATCTATGTTTGTTTAAATCATTATGATGCTCATTTTTTAAAAAGCTTCCACATAAGATATTCAGTCTTCTAGTTAGCAGTAAGTGAGACCAAAAATTTGGTTGGGATCAAAAATGGGTTTTAGCGCCGGCCACGTCTAGAATATGCTCGGAGCGTGTCATTATTTATCTCATATTAAATAAATAATAATCACGTAATCCAAAATAACTTAATTTATTCCGAATCAAATAACCCCCAAGGAATTATTGCCAATACAAGATGAGAAAAATTGCACATTTATAGACAAATTATTACTAGAATCATATTATTTTAGAAGGAAGAAAGAGAAGGAATATTTCTTATCTTGGTTAATGTGACATAAATTTTGTTTATTTATTTATTATATCAAAAGTTTTTAACGTTAATTTTTTGTAGTTGGATAGTCCAAAATCCAAATAGGTGCTTATATAATATAAAATGAAGACAGTGTGTTCACAATTGTCAGGATGGCCGAGTGGTCTAAGGCGCCAGACTCAAGTTCTGGTCTTCGTAAGAGGGCGTGGGTTCAAATCCCACTTCTGACATTTTTCCCCTTAATTTTTGTTGAATTATTTTCACAATTGAACTGGCTTTAAAAAACATAAATGATATTTACAACACTTCCTTTGCTTAGTATTTTCCTTTTTCTGTCTACCACTTATTGTTACTTGAACTAATATTGTCATTGCATCTTTGCAAAATGAATCTCTTTTGGTTAAGAATTGAAATAGATAAAGTACAAACTTAAGCAAATTTAATTGAAATAGCTAAATCACCAATCCTTATTGGCTTCTATTCTTGGTTAAAAATACACTCCTTTCGTCTACTTTTAATTATCATGTTACGCTTTTCGAAAGTCAATTTGACTAAAAATCTCTTTTTGATTAAGAATTGAAATAGATAAAGTACAAGCTTAAGCAAATTTAATTGAAATAACTAAATCACCAATCCTTATTGGCTTCTAGTCTTGGTTAAACATATACTCCTTCCGTCCACTTTTAATTATCATGTTGCACTTTTTGAAAATCAATTTGACTAATTTTCAAAGTTAAATTACATTACATTAATTCGATATTTTAAACCAAAAAAATTAGATATTCAAAAACTATACGAAAAGTACTATAAATTACAATTTTTTGCATATCAATATGATGAAAAATACATTATAAATTCTTATAGTTCGACTCTAAAAAAGGAAACCATGACTAGACGGAGGTAGTGCATCAATAGATAGTAGATACTATAAGGATTAAGGAATGTATATAAGGATCCCATAAATTCATACCTTGTATTGTCTCCATTGAGACATCCGTCCGTCACACATTGAGCTTTTATATTTTCATCATACATAACTAGAAAATTAGTATCCCCATAAAACGGAATATGATGTACTAAAATTGTTGTTCCTTCCGCATTAAAGTTGTCAGGTTTCTTTTCACGAGAAGTTAGGTTTTAAAAGGTATACAAAAATTTATATGAGCCACAATTTTTTTCATAGTAATATGATGAAAAAATACATCCTACAATATTGGGCAAAATTCATGTAGTTTGATTTTTAAAAACAACACGTGACAAGTATTTTGGAACGGATGGAGTAGTAATATTGTGGGATTATTCAGTACTAATTACTGCAAGACTTTCCAGTTTCTTCTTCCCAACTTTAGAATGTATTCAAAGTGCTTATGGTTAAATCAGTCATATAAAAATTGTATGTTGTGTGTCCTACTCAATGACAGGACTACAAAGAATGTACACATTTGTCCAAAAAAAGAAAAGAAAAGAATGACACAAGTTTCTGCAAATATATTGTTAGTTGGGTATATATTATTCATTTATTTTCTTCCAAGATAGAATTTGATTATACAATGATTTCTAATTACATTGATGTTTACCCAACTGGGGGAACCCCTACTAAAGCCCAACAACATCTTTGGTACCACCATAAAATTCAGGGCAAATCACAGCTACAGGTTTTTTCCTTTTCTTAAGGAAAAAGATAACAATGACAGCAAAAAAATCAATACAAAGCACCAAAATTAGAATTGTGGTTCTTAAACCCCTAAAAAATATAGAAATTGGAGTGGAGCTGCACAATGAACAATGAGATGACAGATATCTATCCAGTGAAATAATTGAAATACACGTAAATGACCGGACACCATTTGTTATATAGGGACATAAAATTCCTAGTGTTAAGAATGGGATAAAATTCGCGAATAGAGGAACTCATTCCAAGTATCAGGCAATCCAGGGAGGCACCAATGAATACAATCAGCATAGGTGGTTGGATCAGCTTTCTGCTCCGGTGTCAGCATTTTGCCTTGTCGAATGGTGTGGACAGATGTGTGCGCGTCTTTCCTGTACTCCGATAAGGAGGTGATATTGAGGAAGTAAACAGGGACATTGATGGATTGAGTAACATTTGCTGCTACTACAAATAGTCTCTTGTCTGTACCAACACTTAGCGGCATTGATGTGTTTAACACTGGGCTAGTCTCTTTTGCACATTTTATCCCATCAGGATTGTTCCAATCCAAACTCCTGCAGAGAGTTAACCAAGCAAAAACTCAGAAATTTGGCTTATTTGTTATGACAAATTTAACTTATGTAGGCCGACAAGGTGAGTTTTTTTTACACAATATGTTGTGCGTAGTAGCTAGCTAACCTGCATTATTTTTCAGATTACCATCTCACATTTTACCATCGCATAATGTGTGAGAGTTAAAATGTTGATATGAGATGTACCAAATGGATAAAAAGCGAAAGGAAATGGGGATTACTTGATATGAAGAGGAGACATGCTCATGAAGAAAACTTTCGTGCGATTGACATCCACATTGTTTTCCACCCACTGTGACCATGTTGTCAAAACTCTCCGATAAGCAACTGGTCTCTCAATATCATCGTATTCTGTGGCTCCTTCATCGAACGACCCTCGTCTAAAGAATAATATCAAACATAAGTACTGAATGCAGCAGAGGAAAAGAACACATCAAGTCGAGTATAATTACTTACAGAACTTTCATGGCGAAAGTATTCATCCACCAAATATATGTGTTGAAGACGAGATAATCAACATTCTTCCAGTTCTTTCCATGCTTTTCAATTGATTCGGGCATGATGATCCTGTTCAATATACTATGCATGTTTGGATCATCTGAATTTGACTCCACCAGAAATGGAGCCCAGTAAAATTCCACTGTGGCATTATAATCCTACATGTTCACATTAGAAAATTAATTCAAAAGCTTCTATCAAGGGGTACGTATACTGAGAGTGATCAGCCCAACAACTATTCGTAGATGGACTAACCACTTCACCTGTATTAGGTAAACTTAAATATAGAATTAGTCTGTGTTCTTACTGATAGATAATCTAATCCAACCAATCAAAGATTAAATATTAAGCAAAAGTAGTCATCAACTTAAAATGTAAGCAACACTACAGGATCACGGTCTATAACGTAATACTCCCTCTGTTTCAATTTGACACGAAATTTAAAAAAAGACTTTTGAATCATGTGTTTGTGATATACCTCAATTCTGAAAACAGACAAAGAACCAGTCTTGTTTAAGCTTTTTCGGCCTGGAGGAACTGCAGATTGAACCAAACAAATCATGGATTCCCATTGATTTCTGTTCAGCGAGTCTCCGACAAACATGAGTCTCTTGTTCCTCAGTTTCTCAAGCAGCAACTTTGCTTTAAACCTATAATTTCAATATATTCTAAAAATGTTAATCCAAGAAAACAGGACAAACAGAGAAAGAATCAAGAATTGGTTCATACTTGGGTAAAGAACAGTCTCTGGGTTGCCACCTCCAGTTCTGATACATGGAGTCCTCCCTTCCATTCCTCATACAAGTTACTTGTGCTGTAAGAAACTCACATTCTGGTTCTTTATAAATTGGGTGTGTTACATTGTCGTAAACCCATTGCCCTGTAAAAAGATCACAATCTTCTGGTGGCAATTCAATATTCTCCTCTTCCTCTTCTTCTTCTTCTTCAGCGGGAATTTCAATATTTTCCTTCTCTGGCTCTGTTCTTGAATTCATCACTACCTTAGTCTCAATTTGTTGATTCAAAGATGCAGTGTTGATATCTTGATTTCTGGTCATAGAAAATGGGAATTCAGCAATTGTTTTGACGTCTTCATTGTACATGAAGCATCCAAAGAGGAATATGGAGAAAACAACAACGAATATGGAAAAATGATTGTTCTTCCGGGCAGTATGCTTCATCTTGAATAAATTGGAGGAGAAGAAGACAGGGGTTTTACGACTACGAAGTGAATACATGAGAAAGGAGTATGATTATTAATGGTGAGAATAGGAGGAAGAGAAGAGTAACATTTTTAATATTTGAGTTAAGATTATAATAGGGAGGGTAGTTTATTTGAGATTTGGTGAAATGGGGTTTTCTGAAAGTATCAGTTGCTGGAGAGTTGTCCTCCTCAGCTGTTTCAAACTACTTTGTTCCTCCTACTCCTCCAGCTAACTAACAACTACTTTTATTTAATATATATATATATATAATTTTTATTTTACTGTTAATTAAGAGTTGCAAAACTCATGTCTCTATTATTATTAAGGATTTCATTCAATTACATAAAGAGTGATTGATTTTTTGAATTTATAGAGTATTAGGTAGGAGGTTACAGTGGAAACATGTTATGCTAGGAGGTTAGTTACTTGAGCGTTATCTCGCTTATTTCTTTTTATTATTAGTCGTATAGTTCTTTTGTTCTTTAATTTGAGTATAATTATTATTTGTGGTTTTTTTTTTATACTTTTATTATCGTTGTATTTTGTTATGACTTTTTTTTAGGATGATTTGTTAGGAATTTTTTTCATGATTGTCTTCATTTCAGTTATTTCTTTTTCTATACTACTTTGAATTATCCGGTGATCTATTAGAAATAGTCTCTGCTTTGAACTATTTTTATTTTTTTTACTACTTTGGACTATTGTGTTTTTTTATACTACTTTGGACTATTTTTTCTTGAATCGATAGTTTATCAAAAACAATCTCTACCTCTAAGATAGTAGTCAGGTCAGCGTATACTCTATCTTCCCTAGATTTTACTTTGCACGACTACACTAGATATGTTATTGTTGTATATATTATTCCAATTTCCATCCATATCAGTTTCTATTATAGTTTAGTCGCGAATTTTAAATTAAAAGTGTAAAATATAGGAAAAATATCCTTTATAAATATAATCTTACCATATTAAATGTGTCATATGATTCCTAAACGAAGTGCCATTAAAGATAAATAACAATATTGATATAACATTTTACTGAATATGGAAAAAAGCATAGTTTTGTAACCGATCTAAAAAAAAGAATATGAAGTGCAAAGAGTATCATTTTGGTAGATTTATTTTGGAGTAATTAAGATATATTGAACAGTCATGGAACCCACAAATGGGTTGAAGAGCGTCATTTTCTCGTTAACTTGTACCTTTCAAACTATAAAAATGATTTTTTATGTATATAATTATTTGGTATTTGATAATTGACACGATTAATATAGTTTTGTGTAGCGTAAGAATAACTAAATAAAAAATTCTACATATTAGACATTTTTCTATTTTTGAAATTTAAATTCAAAACCTTTAATTAAAAGTGAAGAGATCATACCTATTCCATTATTCTCCTTAAAAATATAAAAAATGATTGAAACTAAAATAAAAATAAAATAAAATTATGGTGTAGACACAAGTTGTCTTAGCTTGACCATTTTTTTATATATATATATGAAGCTAGTGAACAACAAATAGCAAAATAATCACCATACGGATCCGAGTCAAAATTAGATATTACCTAAAACATGTTACTCTTAGCATCTATGATTTTGTGCGCTAATTAATTAGTCTACCTACTATAACTTCAAATTAGATTATTTATAGAAATACGTCAATAGTCTACGTATGATAACTCAATCATTTAAATCTTTGAGATAGCTTAATTATTCTGATAAACAAATGACGTAGGAAAATAGCTTTGAAATGCAGATCAACTCGCATACACCTCGACTATTTAATAGAATATCTACTTTCTCTCCGTTACATGTCCTAAACAATTTTGTCTGTTTAGCCTTGAAAGAGGAAAATAAATCATCTAACCTTTTTGTTTATGACGGGAGTAAATCCGATTTTCCATAATTTTCATTCGGGCTATGTATTCGTTGATTCGATTTTGAAGGTTATTGATTGAGTTATTGAATGTTAGTTTGTAGACATGCTAATCTGTTAAGATGTTGGTTAATTTGATCGTTATCGATTCGGTTACCAATTTAACCGTTAATATTTTACATGTACAAAAATAATGTGACAAACTAAACGAATTATGGATGTGAGAACAATTTATCAAGACAACATCAAAGACAATATGTCGATATGCACAATACCCCTCAAGTCAAGTCCGTTTTCCTGAAATTGGAAATAATTGGAACAATTGTCATCAAACAAATTACTATAAGGTTATTGGTTCACCCATTAAAAAAAGTGGTCAAATAGAAACCTGAACCAATAACTCAATAATTATAGACTACTAAACTATTAAAACAACGACAATAACCCAAACCATTAACCCAATAACCCTATTACCGGTTTGGGTACTTGATTTGACACAAAACTTGTGCAACCCTAGTTTTTACCCACAAAAATGTCTCTTTTAAATAAAAAAAAACTTTGGAAAGTATCTATCTTTGGCTAATGAATTTTGATTAATAAATATTTGGCCAATAGAGAATGAGGTTGGAGCAGATGGATTCTCATAATTATTACATTCCTAGTAATCTTCTACAAATAGTTTTGATAAATGGATGGTTAAATGAGCTCTCATTGTCATCATCAATCACTAATTTTCTTAATGAATAATTAAGGTATGGGTGAAAGAATTAAGTAAGAAATGAATAACGGTTAGCTTTATGTTAGAGAAAAGTAAAGGGTACGTAAGCTTTTGTTCTTGTACACCAACAATCTAATCAGTTTGCTCCTCATTTCACTTGTCTGACAGATGACATCTTGTAATCTCCCTTTATCTTTATTTCCAAGCCAAGTTAAGACACCAACAATCTAATCAGTTTCCATTCTTCGAACACTATATATGTTTTTTCTTTAACCATAAATTTACTAGTTGAAATAATTTTCAATGTTATTTTAAATTTGACAAGATTTTAGTTGATCAGTGTAAATATTTGAAAGGAAGATAATTTTCTTTGTAATGAAACGTCAAGGTAATAAATTCGTAGTAGAAATTTTGGCAATCATTAAGTAAGCGTTTGACCATACTTTCCTAAATATTTTTGATGAGTTATTTTTGGATGAAGTTTTACTATGTGTGATCATATATTTTGGAAAAATATTTGACTTTATAAAGAAATATGATTTATATCCATAAGTTTGTATTATCATCTTATGGCGAACATGTTTCGTGAAAAGTCATGACAATGAGCACAACTAATATGAATCTAAAAAAAGAAGAAGAAAACAAAAAAAGAGTACCATTGATTTTATACAAAAAAAACTATTATTGCTACTTGTAATTGAAAGTGACTTCAGAGATCAAGTTCAAATAAAAACTGTATAAAATATGTATATAACTGTATAAATTTTGTACAATGAACTAGGATTGAAGTTCAATCCAAAACTACAAATAATGTGTATTTTTATAAAATATAAAAATTTGAGATAATTTTCAATTTTTTAAAAAAAAAATATTCAAACAATAGAATTTGACTCAAATACTAATTTTCTCCAGTATTTAAAAATTTAAATTGTTTATTAAAAATATTTGCCAAATAATTATAAATTGTATGACTAAATAATATTTGTCAAGTTAATCTCAAGATATAAGAGAGATCATGCTGCTACTTTATTTGAATTGTTGTTTGGTATGATTTTATATTGTGTCACAAATTGAAGCTTGAGATTTGCATACATAGTGATGACATCAAAAGGAAGAACTCATTCAAATAATGAAGATTATCATCGTTTTCACCTATGAAACATTACTTAACTCTGCAATCAGACTGTGCCAAGTGACATAGTAAAAGTAGTATTAGTACAAACAACACGTATCAGTGGGTAATGTCATCGGTCGACCGACATTCAAAAGAAAACATGCACTATAAAAGTTACACCATCCCAAGTTTTTATCCACATATTTTTACTATCTCAGGTATAATGCCCATAAACTAGAACACTTTGATCCCAACTTCCTACCTCATTTTGCTGTCAACTCTACCATTAAACATTCGACCCTCTTGCAACTCTAAGGCTTCCCCAACCTGCCTTTTATGCCATCCTAAGGCTTCCCAAACCTACCAGTTATGTCACCCTAAGGTTTCGCAAGCTAAATGTTTATTCTAGACCACTTTATAGACACACACAGTTCACGTAAATCAACTAAGAACAAGACTGCTAGCTGTTGACACCCAATTTTGGCTCTCCACATTTATTTAGAGAAAATGGTCAAATACACCCTCAACCTATAATCGAATTCTCAACTACACACTTATATTTTACAGGAGTCCTATTACCCCCCTTGAACTATTTTAAAGTGGTATAAATGCACCCTTAAGTGCTGACATGGCACAGAGAGTGTGTTCACTCTCTTGAAGGCATGTGAAAGTTGAAAAAATTGATAAAAGTATATTTAAAAATATTTATGACTTTTTTTTAA
>NW_006239145.1:267872-300588 GCF_000226075.1 Solanum tuberosum | reverse complement strand
ATCTCTATTATTGTTCGATGAAGAATTCAAACTACACCCAATAACGATTTTAGGAACTTGAGCAGCAACCACCAGTTGATTATGCTCATCCCTGATAATCCAAATTATTTCCTCAAGTTCAAAAGGCATAAATCCTTCACTATTTAAAGAAGGAATCAAAAGGGCGTAGTCGTACTCAAGTCCAAGATGATTAGCAAGAACTTCGAACTTGAAATTGGTGCCAAGATTGCAGAATTTGGGTGGGAGAGGTGAAGGGGTTGGTCTAAATGACTTGATAAAATTGTTGTTGTGATGGTGATGTTGTTGATAAATAATATTGTTGATTTCTTTTACCCGAAAAAGAGATGATAAGTGTTGATATGGATCTTGGATTGAGATCTAATTTGTGGGTTATGGAAGACGAGGGTGAGGGCTGGGGGTGGGGTGACGTAGGGAGAAATGGGGTGGAGGGAAATAAGGTTTAGGAGAGTTTACAGTGAAAAGAATTAAAAACATGTCTCAACAATATGGAGAAGAGAAGAGTAAAGATGATGTTGGCAATGAAGAAGAAGAACAACATTTACTTCTTTTTTTAAAAAAATATATGGCATTTGACAGTTGTAGCGCGTGTGCACACCACATTCGAAGAATGTGGTTCTCTAGTTTTAGGGTGGTATATATTTCGCTTTAAATTAGTCCAAGGGGGTAATAGGACTCTCATAAAATATAAGTGTGTAGTTGAGAATTTGGTTATAGATTGAGGGGGAATTTGGCCATTTTCTCCATTTATTTAATTAAGCTTCCATAAATAATAATAATAATGGTAAAAAATTAATATGTATACATATGACGAACTTTTGCAAGAATATGAAAATAAAATATATAAAAAAAAATTCATCCCATTTGACAAATTTATTTGATAATTTGTTTCGTATAAAAACCATATATATAATTACTACTTACTTTCTCATTATTTTTTAGTTTTCTACTTGTTCATGTCTACCTTCCCTCCATTTGTTTCCAATTCTAATTGAGAATAGTGTTTGTTTAGTGTTCATTTGGTCACTGATTAATGTCCAGTAGGTTGGAAAATGATAGTTTAATTTTGGTCATATCATGAGCATGATTAGTTAAACAATAAAGTGACTATTCCTCCATGTTTGAGTCCTCTTCTTATCAGAATGCTAATTTTCTTCCCTTCATCTTTTTTTTTTTTTTAAAAATGATCATGTGAACTTGTGTGTGTTAATTCTTAGCAGTAGCATAAATTGTTAGATTTTTTTTTATGTTGCACAGTAGCTTGAATTGATGAACATGTGAACTTGTCTTTTTTATGATGCATATGGGCCTTACTGAGGAGTCCATTTGGGCTTAATTTCTCATCCTTTGCATTGTTGAATGGTCACACTGGCCCAAAGTTCTTTCCAAATCCTTTCCTTTGGAGTCAAATTCAAAATTGGAGGTTTATGCGCAAAATACAGGATTGGAAAACTAAATTATAGGTGTTCAAGAGTCAAAGAGGAGATAGCATACAAGCTGTATACAACGAAATATAGGACATACGGAAATATACAGTGATATACAGTAGTTGTATACATTGTATATAGCAGTAAAAATAAGGCCGAAAGCCCCTTCCAATCACCCCCCCCCCCCCCCCAAATTCCCCACGCTTTTTCTTTGAATGTAATTGGGCCAAAGCCCATCTATTTTTCAGCAGCCTTTGTGTTAGTTATAGGACAAGACAAAAGTTGGGCCAAAAGCCCAAAGAAAATCATCAATTAGGCCCAAGTACTAGCCCAGTGGGACAGAAATTAGACTGGGGCCCAAAATCTCTCTCTTTATTGTATTTTCAATTTATTTAATTATTATTTGCTTGTTTGTTCATTAATCTTAAGTTTAACTTAATTCAAAATTTCCAAAAGATAGCTACTTTTGTATTAGTTATTTATAATACTTTATTTTTTAAATCAATAAATAAATAAAATAATAAGTAATTGTTTGTCTTTTCAATTGTTTTTTAAAATATTTGGAAGCTTCCTTTACTTAATCATATTTGAAACAAAAATATCCTTTTTCCTCAAAAAATTATTAGTGTAAAAAGTTGATTATTTCTTTAAAGTAATTAAGCATGCCTATTATCTTTTAGTCTTAGCCAAAAAAAATTTAATTGTTGGATAACCGCGTGTTAGCGGGCACTTCAAGTGCTTATAAAATTAGGGGTGTGCAAAAATCGAACCGACCGATAAATCGAACCGAAAAAAGTGTTATTGGTTTATTGTTATTAAGTTATTGGGTTAACGGTTATTTAATGATTTTACACAAAAAAACTTATTGGGTTATCGGTTCGTTATTGATTTTTTCATATTGGGTTATTGGGTTAACTGATAACCCATTAAGAATATAATAATTTACTATTTTAATTTTAGTTATCCATATATATAATATATTAAACAAAAAATATTAATAAAATTGGTAGTATATTATACTAAAATATAAAGACCCTACGCAATAATTAACACTACTTAACAGTTAACTCTCCTCTCTGCTTTTAGTTATCTAACCTTTAGGTTTTACTTTTTAGTATTACTTTTACTTTGTGTTTTTGTTTTAAAATAACGTAAGAACTTCATCTAGTTGAGTCTTTTTTATATATATGATTTACCATAAGCATGACCTCATTTGCTACTGTTTTGACTTTTGTCTATGATTTGGTTTTATTTGATTCTCTTTATTGCATAAAGGAGACCTCGTTTTATATATTATGGTGATAAAAAATTGACCAAGACTTTGTTGTGATGGCCTAAATACAGCAAGTTGGTCCTTGTTGTCCTGTTTGGGATGATTATTTCGATGTATGCGTATCACGTTAAATTATTGGATAAGTCATATATTTGTTTTGAAAACATTTTCTTATTGGTTAAACCGAAAACAGAATCGTTAAAGACCTAAAACTTATAAACCAAAAACCGATAACAAACATCTTATTGGTTTGGTTATCGGTTTAGCATATTTAAAAATAAAAAACCGATAAATCGAACCAATAATACTTAAAATCGAACCGAATCGACTGATACACACCCCTATATAAAACCCTCCTTGAAGTGTTAATATGAACCCCGAACCCCTTTTGGTATTTCAATTGATTTTATGTAGTTTTCTTGATTTTTCTCAAAAAAATTGAAGTGATGACTATTTTCTAAACAAAATAACATAAAACAGAATGACGATTCTGCTAGAGACTTTGAATAGGTTCTAACCTTAAGATTCGATTTAGTTGGTTATATTGTATAATTGTTTTTACTTGTTTAATTTTTTAAATTATAACTGTTGCACTTCATGGCATTGAAATCCGCTACACGACAAATGGTATGCATTAGAAAAAGGGCGGTTACATGATTATTCGTGGTTGTTCCTTTAGAAAAAAATCCTTTAATTTTTGAAGTAATAAACGGATAGTTGACTTGTGGTTATTCAATGCCATTTATTATATTAACCCCGCAGTTTGTCCAACTCAGGTAACCAAGTCTTGTTTCAAAACCAACTTTAGTCCACCTAGTGTAGAGCAAAGCCAAAATCCTATTTAAGCATTAGCCTAAGACGACTTAATATTCAAGGTATATTAAGTCCATTAGTAAACAACCAAAATATGTCCAATGTCCACGACCTAACGACATATCATTCTTGTGTGACATTTGAAAGATATATGTGTAGTAACCAAATTGTTACCTCTTGAGGGGATTTTAATTGTGCTTTGTCTTGTAGGTATGACCCATTTTCTCAAATTCGACATAGTTGTAGATGCACCTTCCAAGCTTAAGATGTGGTTTAACAATCTCAATGGATTCCACTAGGACTGGACATTCAGTAATTCGGTTTTGATTTATTTTATTTTTTTGACTTTTTCAGTTTTCGATTCTTGTAATTAGTGTATGAACATCAAACTGAAATAATTCAGTTCGGTTCGATTTTTATTATTTCAGTTCGGTTTTTGTTAGTTCGGTTGCTACCTTGCTAGTGGTCGCCGTCTTGCCGATCGGTTACTGCCTTGTTGGTGGTCGTCGCTTCGCCAGTCAATTGCTGCCTTGTTGGTGGAGTGTTGGTCGGCTGTTGGCCTGCTGTTGGTCGGTCGTTGGTCTAAGTCGAAAGTGGGAAGTGGGAACTGATGACGTGCGACACTCACTACTCAACAGGTTTTGAGAACTGAAAATAGAAAAGTTTGAAAAGAGAAGTCTTGAGTCTTGACCTAATTTTGCCTATAATATTTATTATTTATTATTTAATATTAATAATTAATATAATATTAATATATATTATAATATAATATATTTTGGTAAATCGAAATACAGAACAATACAAAATTCGCATATCGAAAATCGAATTAAAATACCTAAAAATACAAAAATCTATATCGAATACAGAACCGAAAACCAAAATACCAAAATTGAAATAATTCGATTTGGTTCGATATTTTGGTTTTTCGGTATTCATGCCCAGCCCTAGATTCATCAAAAGGGAGCTCGATAAGCACATTGGAGCATTGGCATTACTTCTAGATATGACCGCTTGACCCGAATTAATTGAAGTCCTCACCAGATACTGGGACAACAAAAAATGGTATTTCGTTTTGGGACAATGGAAATCACTCCAACAATTGAAGAAATTCGAGATGCCATAAATACTGTTGGTACGGAGATATAGAGAAGAGTAAGGAAAGAGGAAAATATTTTGATTCCTAACAAGCCAACCGACCAAGACATCACTGAATACCTCAAATTGAGACCTAAACACGACTATTGGGTTCCCGGATCAAACATCACTTCGGAGACCTTTGTGATCGGTTTGGGCATACGGATAACTATATAACTTTTAACCATGAGTTCTAATCATTTAGAGAATGGGATGAAACACGACCTTTAGCATTTGCCATCGCTTTATTCCGCACCATGGTATTCCCTTAAGGTTCGAGTCTTACCATTAAAACTCGGATCGTCATGCTCGCTAATACCCCTAAAGTATAACAAAAGAAAAAAAGAAGAGAAATTACATAATTTCCACAAGGAGCAAACTAATTATACATCGATAAGAGTGTATAAAAATAATGCTAAATAGAGTGTATTAGTAATGTTTGCATTCATAATGCAACTTGTATTATTAATGCTTGCATTAATTATATATAGATTATTTTTTATGCATTGTTTGGTTTGATGTATTAAAAATAGCATGCATTGCATACATATATTTATTTACAAAGGTACCCTTCACAATTATAATGAATAATATTAAAAAAAAGTATTTGAGGGGCCATTTTAACCATGCTAATGCATGTATTAAAAATCCTTTCATTATTAATACCTAGAAATTCTTGATATTAGTAATACACACTTTTTTTTGGTAACTAAACTTGATTTCATTACCAAAGTGACCATGAAACAGTACAGATAAAATAAGGATCATTGGACATTATGTCCCAACATCCTCCTGGCAATATAAACAATGTAACTAAACAAGGCTTAACCAACTAACAATTATCATAAAATTGCATCACACTGGATAGTGATTGTGGTTCCCTAGCCAAGTAGTGAGTTTGGTATGTTCTTTGCTTTGATGTGAACTTTTTCATGCAAATAGTCTCTGTATGGAAAAAATATACAATTTCTTTTTCTTTTATAGAAGATACATGTTTGCACTTCATTGTTTTGGCTGAAACTTCCCTTAATTTAGCTAAATAAATAAATTCCAACTACATTTTATAGGTATGAGTCCAGGAAAAAATAATAGTTGAAACAAATAACCATTGCGTCTAAAAAAGAATAAAAATACATTCAAAATAAAATTTACAATGTATATTAAGAGAAAATATAGAAAAATATAACTGAAATAAATAAATTATGTTAAGATGTATGCTTCTACTATCAGTCAACAGACCAGGTCCCTTGACTTAGCAAAGACAATAACTGAAATAAAAATGCAGAAACTAGATAGCTCAAAGTAAATCAGGCACAAGGATTTTACGTGGAAACCCCCTTGCTCAAGGGCGGTGAAAATCATGACCTGTACTCACAGGATTTCAACCCAAACTCCATTTCACTCAAACGGAGCAACGATTCAGATTACAACTTCTTGCAACCTAGGAATTTACCTCTAAATCACTTCCCCCTTAATGTAGCAACTCTACTACAAAGAAAGCAACTAAGCAGATACCACACTGCCCACTAAGCCACCTAACTCTAGATAACTTAGACTTCAACTAAGCAAATACAATACTGCCCACTAAACCACCTAAATCTTAGATGATTTAGAATTCAACTAAGCATATACAACACTCGCCCAACTAAACCACCTAACTCTTAGTATGGTTTAGAATTCAACTAAGCATATACAACACTGCCCACTAAACCACCTAACTACTTAGACGGTTTTAGAATTCAACTAAGCATATACAACACTGCCCACTAAATCACCTAACTTTAGATGACTTAGACTTTGACTAAGCAACACCAATGTTGTCCACTAAATCAATCAACACTTGACTGATTTAGACTTTTCTTCAGAAACAAAACAACGATCTAATTCCTTTATAACATAGGAATAGATTTAGAAGATAAGCACTATAGTATACACCCTAAGACAACTAAGACGCAAGAAGCTCTATCAGGTCCCTGTTGCTCTTGAGGAGTGTTCTTCCTTGAAGATGGCCTTTTCTTTTGAGCTTATGAATTTTCAGAAATTCATAAATTTGTTTGCCAAATCTTGAGTTTGTGTTTTGGAGAAGAGACTATATCAAAATGGACACAAACCCTTGGGACAAGGCCATTGGCTGAAAGCCTGCTGTTATGAAAAACTGTGCACCAACCACATCAGAGTTGGCAACCTTTTGACAACTGTCTTTTCATTTTTTTCTCGTACGTAGACTTTCCGAGACCAGGTCCCTTGCTGCGTTCTTTGATGCTTGAGTTCTTGAAAAAGACTTGCTAGGTTTCTCTCTTCTTGAGTGAATAATGTTATTTGTTTATTATTGTATATATCAGTTACCAACAAGGGTTTTGACCACTTAAAAAAACATCTTCGTCCGCCCTTCCTATTGGTGAAGTACTCTGCACATCTCACCAACCAACCTGACAAGACAACTGTAAAGATAGCTTTACAGTTGTGCACCACTTTGAATCTGGACGGAAGTACTCTGCCAAGGATCGGGTCCCTGCATTTGTGAGGATCATAAAAAAACTAGAATATAACAAATCATTATATTGATTATGTGATAGTTAATATATAGTTAGAAAAATATCTACTTAAAAATTATTTTTTCTATTCACTTTCACGTGCTTAAATAGAAGTCATTTAGGCTCTTTGCTACATCACTATCTAACAAGTCGATTGGCACTATTAAATTACCAAATTGAAGAGGACAATGACTTGTTGATTGCAATTCCTGAAGAAACTGAAATTAAAATGATGGTTTTTGAGCTTAACGGGGAGAGTGCTTGTGGCCCTGATGATTTTACATGGCATTTCTTTCAGGTCTATTGGGATATTGTTGGGGCTGATATTGTGGGTGTTGTGCAAGCTTTCTTTCTGGGGAATACCCTACCCAAATCCATTACTCACACTAATTTGGTATTATTGCCTAAGAAGGAGATTATTCAAACCTTCTCAGACATAAGACCAATTAGTCTCAGTAATTTCATAAATAAGGTGATTTCTAGAACTATTCATGTTAGACTGGAGGGTTTGCTACCAAGACTAATTTCTGTGAATCAGTCGGATTTTGTGAAGGGTAGAAACATTTATGAAAATGTATTATTGGCTCAGGAAATTATTACAGATATAAGGAAGAGGGGAAAACCAGCCAATATTGTGATAAAATTGGACATGACTAAGGCTTATAATAGGGTGAATTGGAGTTTCTTAGTGAAAGTGTTGGAACACATGGGCTTTAACACAGTGTTGGTTGACATGATTTGGGGATTGATTGCCAACAACTGGTACTCTGTACTAATTAATGGTCAAGCATATGGTTTCTTTCACTCTACGAGAGGGGTGAAGCAGGGGAATCCCTTATCCCTTGCATTATTTATCATCACAACAGAGGTGCTCTCAAGAGCCCTAAACCAATTGTTTCTAAATACTGATTTTAGAGGATATGGGATGCCAAAGTGGAGTGAGAAGTTAAATCATCTCGCTTATGCAGATGATACCGTCATATTTGCTGCTGCAGATAGGAAATCAATTGCTCTTATCATGAATACCCTGAAAGACTATGAAAATCAATCAGGGCAGAAGGTCAATAAGGAAAAGAGTCACCTCTACATGTTCAGTAAGGCCAGTAATGCTCTTATAAGAGAAATGGAGGAAGTTACTGGTTTTATGAGAGGTACTTTTCCAATAATCTATTTAGGGTGCCCTATTAGCCATGCAAAGATGAAGAAATCACACTTTAATGAATTGATTTAAAAGATTCAGAATAAGTTGCAAGTCTGAAAAGGCAAGTTGTTATCTTTTGCTGGTAAGGTGGTGTTGATCAAGCATGTGTTGCAAAGTATACCAATATATTTGCTATTGATCCTAGTACCACCAAAATATGTAATCAAGGATCTTCATAGGATCTTTGCAAGGTTCTTATGGAATTTCAAAAAAAATGGTAGGGAAAAGCACTGGATAGCTTGGGATGACACTTGTCTTCCTAAAGAGGGGGGTCTTGGCTTTAGATCCCTCTTTGATGTGTCTAAAGCTATGTTTGCAAAGCTTTGGTGGAACTTTAGAACTAAAGGCTCTTTATGGTCTCACTTTATGTGGAACAAGTACTGCAAGAGATATAGACCTCAACTGGTGGAATGGAGGGGAGGATCTCAAGTTTGGAAGATGATGTTAATGGCTAGAGATAGCTTTGATCGAGAAATATGGTGGGAACTTAGATGTGGTCATGCTAGCTTATGGTATGACAATTGGACACAACTTGGAGCCTTATATTACATCATGCCTGTTGATCATGTTATTGATAAGAATTTTGAAGAAGTTAATCAACTAAGAGTGGATGAACAATGGGATAATAACTTGTTGACTGAACTTATTAATTCAAGTATTTGTGATCATGTGAATCAAGTCATGGGTACAATTCAGCAGACAGACGAAAAGGACAAACAATGGTGGATGCCTAGCAACAAATGAAAATTTTCTGTAGGGAGTGCTTTTGAAATTATCCAAAGTAGGAAGGATACTCACAAGGATATAATGTTTATATGGGAGAAATGCTTGCCTTTCAAGTTTTCTTTTCTGATGTGGAGGATATGGTTTCAAAGGATTCCAATTGGAGAAGTCCTGGTTAGAAGCAAGATAACTGATCACATAAAGTGGTGTTGTTGTGACACTAATACTCCGGAATCATTTAACCATTTATTTGTACTATGTCCGGATGCTACATATCTCTGGAAGTTGTTTGCATGGGCAATTGGAATGCAAGGTCCATTCATTCAACTGAAACAAACTATTTATAAGTGGTGGGAAGAAGATTGTGCAACTAAGTTGAAACCTTTGTGTAGGGCAGTACCAAGTTTTATCATCTGGAAAAGGAGAAATATAATTTTACATGGGGAAGCATGACCAAACAGACTATGGTACTGGAGATTAATAGGAATATACATCTGATGGCAAAATCAATATATTCTTGGTTAGCAGAAATGCCTAATACTTGGCCATCCATTGTACAATTTCTGGAAACTACACACCACTAATAAACAATACAGTGGTGAGGTGGAAGTGTCCTGAAGGGGAATGCTACAAATGCAACTCAGATGGGTCTAGCCTAGGTTCAAATGCTTTTTGCATCAGAAATGGTCAAGGAGAGTTGGTGTATGATGAAGCTTGCAAAACTGAGTTTTGTTTAGCATTATAGGCTCAAGTAAATGAATTTAAAGGGGGTCTACTATATTACCTAGGTCACAATCTCCTCCTTCTGACTATGGAAACTGATTCGGCAACCATTAAGAAGATTTTGGATGGATTCTGGGAGGAGCCTTGGATTATTTCTGTAGACAATAGAGAAATTATGGAGGCAATGGAGAACAAGGTTGTGACAGTAGTTCATACATTTCGAGAAGGGAACAAGCTCGCAGATTATTTAACTAACATAATTGTTAATCTTGCAGGTACATGTTCCATTCACTTTAATCATACTAATGATCTACCAATATAGGCAAAAAATATTCAGCAGTTGGATAAACAAGGAACACCAAGTATACGAATCAAAAAGGGCCAAAACAATCTGTTTAAACTACCAAATTAAAGTTCAAGCAGTAAACAAAAGGAACAGTCAAGATTAATTTCTTGTAGTTCAGAGGTACATGAGTTGTCCCAATTTTTTTATAAAACGTTAGAAGGGTTACCTTAGTTAGTGAGCATGAGGAGGGTGCTAATCTCGAGCATGACTCGAGGCAGTGGTATAAGATTTATGGAGCTCATTTGCACAAGGCATGTACAAGTTTAGCATCAGACTCAACAAGATCATTTCAAGGAGTTTTTTGGTAAGAGAAGGGCCATACCTGGAGGCGTTGTGGTTGAATTCAAGTTAGGAGCTAAAAAAGTCTTCAATGGAGTTGATTTCATGGCAAGGTGAAACATGATAAATGTCAAATGAAATACACCCAAGCTTGTAGACTGTTGCTTCGTTGCCGTCTTTTCTGAGTAAGGCAAATCGGACATCTCACTGGATTCTTGAGTCTCCACCACATCTATTTCCTGCCCGCTTGTAGCGGTTGGTTAGGCTAGGCCGGTTAGAACCTCTCCGCAGTTCTCGATTTTGGGAAGAAGTCCGTGGGACCCCTCCTTCGAGGGCGCCTAGATAGTGAAAGGTTATCCCTTTGCAAGGCTGGAAGCTAGCAAAGTCACGAAGCTGGCTGACTACGCTCGAGCAGAGACCAGACCCGGAGGTGGTGGCTGAACTCGCCGCAGAGTTTAGGAGCGGAAAACCACTTGACTGTAAGGAAATGAGCGAGCCCTCACGACATAATCAGAGTGAGGCTTTGGTTATCGACAAACGCTTTGGAGAAGCGTTGGGATGCTGGATCCTCAGCTCCAGGCGGTTACCTTTTTTTTTCTTTTCATATTCGTATTTATATCCTCTGCAACAATTGTTGGGACGAACTTTCGACAAGGAGGAAGAAGGCGTGAGGTGCTAAGTGCTTCTCCGAAGACTGTTCATTTCCCAGATATTTTCTCTATTAACTGTTTGTTTGTCCTTTTTGTTCTTGTTTTGATTTTTGTTTTCATTGTTATTGTTTCCTGTTTGGGCTTGACATATTAAGCCTATTCTGTACAGCTTTATTCTAATAAAATGGACCTTGATCCATCTTTAATTTATTTTTAAAAATAAAAATAAAATTAAGCCGACATAAATTTAAGTAAACAATAAATAAAAATTAAATTAAGAAGGATCGGGATCTATTCCACTTTCTATTAATTAAAATTTCGCTCTCTCATCAATTATATGATATCACGAACTTTAAAAGTAAAATTTAATTTTATTGTGAATTTATATATAAAATAAAAATAAATAATTCTATAAGTCATAATATTAATAATTTAAAGTATATAAAAAATTTAGTATAATTTACATAAATCTCATAGTGTTAAGAGCTAATTTTATTATTTTTCTACGGAAAAAACTTACCCGCACCGGGTGTTTACACCAAGCCAATGCAAGTTTCATTATTACGTGATTTAATGAAGTAAAATGAACTATAAATTTAAACACATGACATGCATGTATTGGCTTGGTGTAAACACCCGGTGCGGGTAAGTTTTACCCTTTTTCTACTATTTTCAAATTTCAAAAGTCCCTTATATTTTATGAATTACGCATACATCACTTGACTTCTGGATATATTAGTAGGCGTTGTTTATATCCCTACTTTATTCAAATAAGGCAAAACATCGTGGTGACTCAAGAAATAATGAATTACTCAATTTTAAAAGAATTTTAAGAATAAACAAATTTTAAAGGAGTCGCCACCTAATTTTAGGAAAAAACTAGGAAACCAATTAAATGATCTAACTAAAAAGACTGCCTACGAAACGAATATATTCTAGGTCAGGGGTTCAAGTTATTCCGAAGGGAAGGAGTTAGGCATCCTTCGAAATCCACAATTGTGGGTCCCCGACTGAATTTATCTTTTTTCAAATTGAGGAGGAGACAACAATATACGAGTAAAACAAACATGCGATATACAAAAGTAATAAAACAAAATAATATTATCAAAATCGACCTAAGGTTTGCCTAACATCGATAATATACACAATAATGAATAAAAAATATAATTCGAACTCCATTCGATTAGCTTCAGTGGGAAGCAACTCCGGGGTACCTGTAAAGACATTTAGTAAAAGTGTTAGTAATAAATAAATATGATAAATCAAATAATAACTTGAAAATAAAAATCCGTCTTATGAACATGGGAGACCTTGGAAATCAACGGTAATTTCTTTATCGGCCAATTTTAACATACAAAAATATGAACTTAAACTAAATTTCCGTCTTTTAAAATGGGGAGGCCTCAAAAACCGACGGAGAGATTTTTCATTGGCCAATTTCAACTTATAATATAAAGGGAAAAAGGACAAATATACCCCCGAACTATCGTAAATGGTATGCAAATACCCTCCGTCCTACTTTTGGGACATTGGTTCCCCTGCCGTCCAAAAAACTAGAGCATATATACCCTTTATACTAACGGACATACACGTGTCATAATCTTATCCACCAATCCGACATTTATCGACGGATAAGATTGCGCCACGTGTCCCTATTTAGTCTTCCGTTAGAGTGAATGGCATATATGCTCTAGTTTTTAGACGGCAGGGGCACCAATGTCCCAAAAGTATGACGGAGGGTATCTGCATACCATTTACGATAGTTCGAGAGTATATTTGTCCTTTTCCCCTAATATAAATAATCTAATCAAGTAAAAATTATCAAAAATTGCAAAAGAATGAAAGGTAACAACACTAGTCTGACAAACATAACTGACATTGAGCACATCAGTGTAACAAATGAACTAATTAGAACATCATCACAAAAAATTAATACATAAATAACATACTAACAAAGAAAGTAAAAAGTTCATATAATATTTAATAATGTTAGTAACATTCATCATAACAACATACTAATGAATTGGGAATAATATACCGTTAAAAAAAATCACTAACCACTTAATATTCTTGTTTAAATATATAAATAAAAATTAAAGCACAATCATTATGAAAATCAAAACAAATAGTAACAAAGACAGTAGAATATAAAAATATTTGATCCAACAAAATTTATCTATCAATTAAACTATAAGAAATAAGTAATAATAAATAAAATAATAAAGTTACTAACTAACCGATAATGCATTAATTAAAAGCAAATGGGTCATCAGTGAGGAAAAGCAAATAAAAGGCAATTACAACATTTCAACTTTTGACAAAGAACAGTAACTAAGAACAAACATCCATGTTGCCGGAGTTAAACCTTTTGCCGGCCAAATTTGTGAAATAAAGCAATGTAAATGAATAAATATGAACAGACCCATCAATAAATAAGCATGAACAGATCCAAAATGTAATAAAATAAAGAGGAGAAGAAAAAAGGATCGATACCACAGTGAAAGAAGAGTAACATGGAGGGTTCGGTCTTGCTTGCCGGAGCTATGGAGGTTGGCGCTTTGCTGATTGTTCACCGAGATGGGGACTGTTGAGCTAAGAAGATAGTGTGGAGCTCACTAGCAGCCAAGTCTAGCCAGTTAACTTAACAAATCATAGTTAGTTCTATAAAAGTTGTTAGGCAGTTATGAATCTGGACTGTATATAAATAGGACCTCTGTATATGTGAAAGAGGGTCAGTTGAAAATATAATCAATCAGTTTCTCGTTTTGTTCTCTCTAGCTTTACTCTTTTTCCTCCCAACTAACTGATTCATATGATGGAGTTTAACATGGTATCAAAGCATCATGCCTCTTAACTCTTTTCATACATCTTCTTCTTCTTCTTCTCCGATCGGCTCTCAGATTCTCCGATCGATTCTCAGATTCAGCCTGTTCAAGCAGTAATTTGTAGTTGCAGCAGCTAGGGTTGAGTTTTTACAATCTACTGCAATAAAATGCCTATTGTGATTGGAGTCGATATCACTACTGGATGTGACACAACTAACACTGTGATGACAATCGATCAACATCATCCTTTGTTTCTTCAATCGTGTGATATTCCAGGTAGCTCCTTAATCTCCATTAAATTGTCTGGACAATTATGCTTTGTGGAGTAGTTCTATGCGCATTAGCTTGCTTGGCAAAAGCAAATTAGGATTTGTTACTGGCAAGTATCCTATAGAACAATTTGACCCCTTCTTGCATGAACTTTGGGAGAAATGTAATGCCATAGTTTTGTCTTGGATCATGAATTCAGTTAGTACTGAATTGCTTAGTGGAATAGTCTATGCTTCAAGTGCACACAAGGTTTGGATGGATCTCCAAGAGAGATTTGACAAAGTGAATGGATCTCGTATTTTCTTCCTTCATAAACAGTTAGCTACCTTATCTCAAAGAGTTTCCTCAGTTTCTAGTTACTTCTCCAAAATGAGGGAACTATGGGAAGAATTTGATGCATTAATGCCTTGTCCAAGCTGTAGTTGTCCGTATCAAAGCAATATGTGGAACACTTTGACTATCAATGACTTCTCCAATTTCTCATGGGCCTAAACGAGTCTTATTCTCAGTCTAGCAATCAAATCATGATGATGACACCTATTCCTTCAATTAACAAGGCATATGCCATGATCCAATATGAGGAGAGTAGGAGATCTCTGAACTCTCTTCCTGGCATTGAGAACTCAGAGGGAATTGCTTTGTTTAGCAGCAGTAAAGGTATATCTCCATCAGGGCAACCTCATATAGGTGGGAGAAGTGGCAACAACTATCCTGGAGGAGGGAGAGGTGGTTCAGGTCCTCTTCCAAGTCATTACTCATCTAGATCCTATAACAACATACCTAGGAAATGTGATGTGGTATGTGATTTTTGTCATCTTAGAGGTCATACAAAGAATGCTTGTTACAAACTTTATGGATATCCCTCAGACTTTAAGTAGAAGAAGAAGTTTAGCAGTGACAATCAGTCTACAAGAGACTCATCTTCTCCTAGTAGCAATAGGTTTGGCAATGTAAATAGTGGCAATTTTGGTACTTCTGTCAATTTTGCAGGAACCTCAAAGATGCAGCAAAGTGGAGAATCCAACCAAGTTCCAAATGAGATGATCTCAGGCCTACCTCAGTTCACCAAGGAACAATACAAATTTTTTTTACAACTACTTGACTCAGAGCCTGAGGACAACCACTCAACTATGGCATCAGGTATGACTGAGGAGGAATTCCACTGGATTGTAGATTCAGGTGCTTCCAATCATATGGTCAAGTCCTTGAGTATGTTAACTGCCCCTAGAAGTGTCTCTCATTGTAGTGAGAATAAGGTACATTTACCTACAGGAGTGCCAACCATTGTACACCATATAGGCTCATCACTTATTCTCCCTCATACTAAACATATCACAAATGTGTTATATATTCCAGAGTTTAAATATAATCTATTGTCTGTCTCCAAACTCACCAAAGAACTACAGTGGGCAGTGCTCTTTTATCCTGACTTTTGTATTTTTTAGGACCCCTTCAGTGGTTAGGTGAAGGGGATTGGTAGAGAAAGGAATGGACTGCACATCTTTACTGCTATGAAACATGTGCCACAATCTACTACTACTCATGCTGATGAACAAATTTGGTGTAGATGCCAAGTATATTTCAGGACAAGTAACTACTACAAGAACTATTCCCACCACTTCAATAAATGCCTCTCTATGTCATTGAAGGCTTGGGCATGTACCATCTGGGGTTATGAAGAAAATAGTTGTTTGCAAATCCTTGCAATGTGATTCTATCTCTAATTGTAGTGTCTGTCCACTAGCTAAACAGACCAGAACTCCTTTTCCTTTAAGCACTTCTAAGTCTACTACTAGTTTTCATATAATACATGGTGATGTTTGGGGACCAGATAGGGTACCTACCTATAATGGTAAAAGATATTTCTTAACTCTTGTTGATGATCATTCCAGATATATGTGGATTTTTCTTTTACCTACTAAAGCAAATGTCATTGTTGCAATTTCTTCTTTCTTTTTTATGGTAAAAAATGTTTATAATTCATCTTTGAAGTACTTTAGGACTGATAATGGTTGTGAATTCTTTAACTCCTCTATGAATGCATTATTGAACTCCTTAGGGGTTATCCATCAAAGTTTGTGTGTCTTCACCCCTCAACAGAATGGTGTGGCTGAGATGAGGCATAAACATATTTTGGAGGTTGCCAGAGCACTCAGATTTCAAGCTATGGCCCGTCTTAAGTTTTAGGGGGTGTGTTACCATAACTACTTACATAATCAACAGGCTGCCTTCTTCAGTACTTCAGGGTATCTCTCTATTTGAAGCTTTGCACAATGATACTCCTTCATTGGATCACATGAGAGTGTTTGGCTGCTTAGGCTATGTTACTCATGTCAGAAAAGTAGACAAGTTCTCCCCAAGGGCAAGTCCTGATGTTTTCCTTGGTTACTTCCCTACTCAAAAGGGCTATATCATGTATGATTTCAGCACCAAGGTCTTCTGTGTTAGTAGGGATTCCATATTTAAGGTAGAGGTATTCCCATTTCATCATTGGCCTGCCACAGTGCCTCCTTTGTTCCCTGTGTTGGATAATTCTTTTTTTACCACTACTGATGCCCATGTCTCTACAACGCTACCAGCTCTATCAACTGTCCATCAACTCCTCATGTTGATATTGTCCATACTCCAGCTTCACCTATGGTCGCAGCTTCTCCATCTCAGGCTCCTTCTGTGTCCACCAATGAAGTGAGAAGATCTTCCAGGACTCACAAACCTCCTGTGTGGTTGAGTGACTATATCCTTAAAGACCAGGGAAATGCTAATTGCTGTTATCCTCTATCTCAGGTCATAGGGTATGATCAATTATCACTTTTTTCAGCACTGCCTTATCTTCCTACTCTACTATTGTAGAGCCAACTAGCTACAAAGAAGTTGTTCAGGACCCCAAGTGGATTGATGCCATGAAAGTAGAAGTTCAGGCTCTGGAGGACAATACTACTTGGAGCATAGTCCCTTTACCCCTGGTAAGCATGCCATAGGTTATAAATGGATCTTCAAGGTCAAGTATACTGCCTCAGGTGCTATGGAAAGATATAAGACCAGATTGGTTGCCAAGGGCTTTAGCCAGCAAGAGGGATTAGACTATACTGAGACTCCAAAATGGTTATAGTTAGGTCTGTTGTGTTTATAGCTGCAGCCAAATAGTGGCCTATCTTCCAGATGGATGTTAACAATGCATTCCTCCAAGGTGATTTGGTGGAAGAGGTGTACATGGAGGTTCCTTCTAGATTTTCCAGCCATGGAAAGAAACATTATGTCTGCAAACTCCATAAGTCACTATATGGGCTCAAACAAGCTTCTAGACAAAGGAATAAGAAGCTGACGAATGCCTTAGTTCAAGTTGGATTCTCTCAAAGTCACTTTGACTACTCCTTATTCACTAAAGTAGTTACAGGAAATATAGTGATTGTCCTGGTATATGTAGATGATCTGCTAGTGACTGGAAGTAGTGCACAACTGATTCTACAGACAATGAATGATCTTAAGTTGAAATCTAAGATGAAGGATCTAGGAGAACTGAAGTTCTTTCTAGGAATTGAATTTGCAAGATCCAAGAAAGGTATTGTTATGAGTCAGAGAAAATATTCTTTAGAACTGGTGGCTGAGATGGGATTAAGTGGCACAAAACCATTCACTACACCATTAGAAACAAATCTGAAACTCACATCTGTTAATTATGATTCATTCATTAATACTGAATCCACTGAAGAAGGTGATAAACTGCTCACTGATCCTGGTCAATATCAAAGGCTAGTAGGCAGATTACTCTACTTAACTATGACAAGGATTGATATTGCCTATGTGGTACAAGTGTTAAGTCAGTTTATGCATAAGCCCAAACAGCCACACATGGAGGCTGCCTTAAGAGTTGTCAAGTATATAAAAGGAGCACCTGGACTTGGTCTGCTCATGCCTACAAACAACTCATGCAAGCTTGAGGCATTTTGTGACTCTGACTGGGGTGGATGTTTGCAAACAAGGAGGTCAGTCACATGCTACTTAGTCAAGTTTGGAGATGCAGTGATCTCATGGAAATCTAAGAAACAAGAGACAGTTGCAAGAAGCTCAGTTGAAGCAAAGTTCAGGAGCATGGCATCTGTAGTGGCAGAATTGACATTGCTAGTTGGATTATACAAAGAATTTGGCATAGAGATTGAGGTTCCAATACATCTTTATTGTGACAGTAAGGCAACAATCCAAATTGCTGCCAATCCTATCTTTCATGAGAGAACTAAACACATTGACATTGATTGTCACTTCGTGCGTGAGAAAATTGTGCAAGGCATGGTACAAACTCATCATATTTCTACAAAAGAACAACAAGCAGACTTACTCACCAAAAGCTTAGGAAGGCAACAACATGACTACTTGATGTCCAAGCGGAGCTTGAAAGATATATTTCAACCATCAGCTTGAGGGAGGGTGTTGAGCTAAGAATATAGTGTGGAGCTCACTAGCAGCCAAGTCTAGCTCAGCCAGTTAACTTAACTAATCATAGTTAGTTCTAGTAACTACAGTTAGTTATATAAAAATTGTTAGGCAATTATGAATCTGGACTGTATATAAATAGGACCTCATTATATGTGAAAGAGGGTTAGTTGGTAATATAATCAATCAGTTTCTCATTTTGTTCTCTCTAGCTTTACTATTTTTCCTCCCAACTAACTGATTCATATGATGAAGATGATAGAGTTTAACACTGGTGTTTCGCTGGTTCTTGGTGTTCACCGGAGCTTGAAGCTCGCCGTGGTGGGTTGTTTCTGGTTTGTTGGTTGTTGTTGGTCGGAAAACATAGAAAAATGGGGTCGTTTTGGTCTGCTGTTTGCCGGAGAAAGAAGAAGATTAGCTTTGGGGTTTTGGGTTTGGTTTGGTGGTGGTTGTTGAGCTGTTTTCGGTGACTATTTCACTGGAAAAGGAGGAAAACAAGAGATTTTGGTGGTGGATTCGCCGGGTTCCGACGTGGAGGAAGAGAGGAAGGAGATGGATGTTGGTGTTGAACTGGTCGCTGATCTGGAATGAATGGCCGAATAGGTTGTTCCAGTGGATTTCACCTGAAGAAAAATCTAAGGCGACGACGGGGAGCTATTGTGATGGTGGTGGACAGGAACTTTGGTCATTTACCAAAGCTCCGATGAACTTGCCGGAAAAGGCAGAACAAATAAAAGATATTTAGAAAATTAAAAATCTAAAAATTACACTCCGCAAATTTAATAATTATCCACCACACTAACTTAATGACCAAGAAATTCTTTATATAGAAAATTAAAAATCGTCTTAGTACAATATCACTATCTTAAAATCGTGAGCCAAAACCATCAGTTAATAAAATATCTATGTATGAAATCTTATCCATATTTGAATGAATTTCTAAACTGTGCAAAATGTCAAAATGAATATTAACAAATTTAACGAATAAAATGAATATTAAAAAATATAATGAACGTAACCAATGACATGTAAAAAAATGTAACTTAACAGAAATAATGATTTAATCAAAATGAACAAATGTTTGAATGTAGTCAACTGGCTGTGACAAAAATAATGTAATTAAAATTAACTGATAAAAAAATCCTAAAATTTTGACAAATAAGGATAAATATCGATAAACTTATTTAAAATTATAAAAAATGTATTTTAAACTATTGAATAAATAAAACTTAAAAGTTACAAATTTTGAAAATGTTAGGTCAAAATTGAGTGTCAATAGACGTTGAATTATATTGATAGAATAGATAGGGAAGGAATATATCAGAGAGGATAGAGATGTATCCTAGAGGGATAGGATTGTATCCGAAAGGAATAGTGACGCGTTTGTAAAAAAAATTGGATCGAAAAGATACAATATAAAGTGGTAACAGGTAGGTGTTGTATGTTATAAGTTGAATTTTTCGTATTCAAATATTGTAGGTAAGTTAGAAGATACAAAATTGGACATACGTGGAAGCAGGAGAATGAAGTGGCAAATTGCAGAAGCCACGTTCTCTTCATGCAACAATGTTTCAACATCCTTTTAATCCCACTTCTCCTCTTACCATTTTCCACACAGAAAATATTTTGAGTTGAAAAGAGAAAAAACAAATGCCAGGCCTTACTATTGGAGATGACCTTCCTAATCTTCAAGTAGAAACAAATCATGGAAAGATGAAACTCCATGACTATGTTGGTGATAGCTACACTATTCTATTTTCTCATCCAGGTTAATTTACTTTAATTTTTCTGCACTACCTATAATACTTTTTATACCAATATGAATGATTAAAATAAGTTACTTCCACTCTTCTTCATTTTATAACCTCTCCTTGATGGTGATATGACATATTATTACTTTCTTATTTTAAAATTTATGTGTTATGTTACACCCTTTAAATTTTGAAAGTTATTTTTTATTTTCTATTCATAAAAGAATGGAGCTAGGTGGTTGCGGTAGGATCAGTGGCGTACGCATAAATTTGAATTTTTTTTCAAGCTGTGTCACCTTTTAACTATTATATCTCTTTTTTCAAAAAGTAAAATAAAAAAATATATTGACTTAAATTTTCATTTTGAAAATAATAGTGTTAAATATTTTTTATATATATAAAATATCAAGAGAAGAAAAAATAAAAAGCAAAAGAAGAAGAGAGAAACGAAAGAGAAAGAAAACAAATCAAACAACTTGAAGCTCCTAAAATATATTTCTTTTTACTTTAATAGCGAACAAAATGTTGAATTTCATCGTACCAATCTCTACTGGGGTTATTACTAATTTTTGCACTTGCTTTTTGATTCTTGGGGATTCGAACTCAGGTCCCTTACTGAGGGATTTCAACACCTGACCATTTGAGACGCACACAGTCTCGTATAAATATTTAACACTTTATATTATATATCTTTGTTATTTTTCTGTTTTTAATTAAATATTAAATATTTAGCAAATTTTTCCAACGAAGTCGTGTTCCGTGACACCCCTGGACCTTCCTAGACCTGCCCCTGGTAGGATGAGTGAGGTGGGGTAAGAAAAAAAAATCTAGAATTTTTAAAAAATAAATTAATTTTTTTTTTGGGAAGGGGCTAGGGGAGGGGGGCTGGAAGGGATGGGGATGAAAAAATATTTTCTTTTTATAAAACAGAAATTTAATTTAATTTTACATTTTTTGGAGTAGTAAAAAATAAATTTCGAAAAAGTTTTATTTTTTATTGTGGAGGGGGTAAATTATATATATATATATTTTGAATAACCGAGAAATCCGTCTGTGATCCGCTCTTTGGACCAATCATAGCCTTCCAAATTCGGTTCGGTGGATAATGGTCCCCCTCTACCCCTTCTCCACAAAAGATATTGTTTTTTTGAAAACAAGATCCCTATTCATATTTATCCATATTATTTATCTATGACTCTATACATTTTGTTTAAGTCGTTTTCCATGTATATATCCGCGTTGGGCAGTCATGATAATGTGGTGTGTTGGATGCATGCAGGTGATTTCACGCCAGTATGCACGACGGAGTTGGCTATGATGGCTGCTTATGCTAGCAAGTTCGGTGAGAGAGGAGTTAAACTTGTGGGACTTTCTTGTGATGATGTTCAGTCTCACAATGAATGGATCAAGGATATTGAAGCTTATAACGTACGTACAGTACACTGTTAATTATACATGGTATTAATTAGTATACTACAGTTTTCTTCCTTACTAGTAGCAAGCAGCTTTTTTTTAATTAAAAATATTTGACAGAAGGGACAAAAAGTGACATACCCAATCATTGCTGATCCCAAGAGAGAATTGATTAAGCAACTCAACATGGTGGATCCTGATGAGACAGATTCCTCTGGCCATAAGCTTCCTTCTCGTGCCCTTCACATCGTAGGCCCTGACAAGAAGGTATAAAGTTATTTGAAAGGCCGGTTGGATTGAACTCTAATTATTGGTCAGTTCAAAAGGCGCTATTTGGCGGGTTGAAATGATTAAAAGTAGTTAAAACTAATTATAAATATGTGTGTAGATAAAGCTGAGCTTTCTGTACCCAGCAAGCACTGGAAGAAACATGGATGAAGTGTTGAGGGTGGTAGAATCACTGCAGAAAGCGGCAAAGTACAAAGTTGCAACCCCAGCAAACTGGAAACCGGGAGAGCCGGTGGTAATAGCACCCAGTGTCTCCAATGAAGAAGCAAAGGAGATGTTTCCACAGGGTTTTGACACTGCCAATCTTCCATCTGGCAAGTCTTACCTCCGCTTCACCAACGTTTAAATTAAATATCCTTTTACACTATGTAAAGAAGAAGAAATTTGCAGCAGAGTTATATTTGGATTTGGATCCTGCCAGGCCACTTGCACTTGCTGTTCCATATCGCTTCTCTTCTCTTCGTTATATAATAAAAATAAAGTTTCTTTTGCGTTTTTTGGCCTTCGTGACAAGGGTCTTTTATTTTCATACATGCTAGGTCCATCCCTTTTGAAAAAATGTGCCATTGTTTTCTGCGACAAACACAATTCTTCATTTCAGACTGAATCAATATTGGATTCAGTCCAATCACTGTATGAAAATTCTCACTCTCACACTTGTTTGACACCATATTGGACAATACCTTTAATGTAGCTTATAATTTTTTTTTGTTGCTGAAATGCATTTCAGTTGCAAAATGCCAAATCTAAATAAAGGCCACTTGCCACAAATAGAATATCCGACTTTGTAATGATACGCTTGTTGCCTTGAATTTGCATAATTTTTTGGCAGATCAAAATTTCACCATCACAACTTTGCTTGATTTTCTTTTACAGAAAGTATGTTATTAGTACAAGGATTTGTTATCTCAAAGACCTGCACCATTTTTTTCTTAATTACATTTTTTCTTAATTAGACTCTTCAATCAACAACACATTGTATCTTCTATATATCATCAAGAAATCATCAACATAAAAGATAAATACTGAGAAAATCAGTTCCTTTAATTTATTCTTGACATAAAGAGTGCCTTCAGATACACTTTGTACAAATCCGAAACTCAACAAGAGATCATCAATTCTGCTAAATCAACTCTTGGAACTTGTTTTAAGCCATAAAAGCTTTTATAAGCGGAAATAATTTTTTCTTTTCCTTGCTTAACAAAATCTTTGTGCTATTTTACGTAAGCTTCTTCCAATAGTACACCATTCAAAAAGCAGATTTCACATATAGTTAAAACACTTTTTAGCCCTTTTATATTGTAATTACTAGCAATAATCTAAATGGTATTCAATTGGGCTACTAAAGGAAAGGTGTTCGAATAATTAACACCTAATAAATGTACATATTCCTTGACAACAAGCTTAGCCTTGTATTTATTAATAGAATCATCAGAATTAAGCTTGGTTCTAAAGACCCATCTATGTAGTAAAAGCTTATGTCAGACTTTAGTATAGCTTAAGTCTAGCTTCCGCATGCATTTTAAGTTTTGTATTAAGTATTGAGATATTATGATTTAGGTTTCTTTAGCTTTATTGTTGATTTCATATGGTATATCTTTACCTTACGTCATTACTCATGTCAAGTGGCTTGTTTAGGACCTCTCAAAATTCTATTTACCATGTCACATCTAGGATGTACTTTGGGTTTAGGCAAGCCTCTAGACAATGATTTGCTAGACTATCAGTTGCTTTACAATTCAAAGGATTTATTTCTTCCCTAAATGACTATTCTCTTTTTTATAAAAATTCTGGTGATCTTATTACAATCATAGCCATATATGTTGATGATATCATTAACTGCCAGCATCACTCAGTTAAAAGGTGTTTCTTGATGATGAATTTAAAGTCAAAAATTTGGGTCACTTACACTACTTCTTGGGGCTTGAAATCTTTATGGTTTGATTATCACGATCAACACAAATTCACTCTTGAACTACTAAATTCATCTAGTTGTTTCAAGGGATCAAAATGGTTAATTATTAATGGGATTCCGTCACTACTCTTAGATTCCATTATTTTAGTATACTTTGTAACTCTTTTCCTATTATGATTACTCAAAGAAAATTAAGGACCAATATTTACCCTTTCCTTTTGTTTCTATTGCTCGAGAAGCCTCAAGTAGGATTGACAGATCCTAGACTATAATATGTGTTCTTGAGTTATAATTGATTATAAATTCTTTATAATTACCTCAAGGTCTTTGTTAATTGTTTGTACAGAAAGAGTCCTTCGGAATAGCCTCAAAGCCCTTGTGTAAGTCCCTCAAATGATTCTGTTTTGATTCCTTAAACTGATTCAAAAAGATGTAACATTTGGTTAGTTATCGTTAAAATGTTGTTTCAGCGTTAGTTTACCAAAAATAGTTCAGATATTAATTGGAATGATTGTTTATTAGATTCAACATCAAATGCCGCCGTTGCACGCTGTGATCCAGCAACATCAATTGTTGCCAAGAAAGGTTTGTCTTACTCTTTACATTCTAACAATGCTTGCAAACCTTCCGTGGACACTCATGTCATACATTATTGCAACTGCCATATCGAACACCCTTAACACATACTCTCCATCAGAGTTTATGGTAGACTTTGCTAATGAAACAAATGAAGGTTAACCCATTCTGATTGTTATGACTGACAATAATTTGTTGATTCTTTCAGTGCACATTGGTTCTTCTTACAGAGACTATCCTCTGTATAAATTATCATTCATCCTTCAATCAAAACTCGGGCGTCTCTGTTAGAGTTGCTAAGCAAGTATGATTTAATACTTACTATTATATGGCCATGAATTTATTTTCTATTTGTATCTTTTTTTTATGTTTTGTATTGCAGAGGAGGATTTAACATTTCATTTGTTAATAATTTTTGTCATATATATATGATGTGGTAGATGATGCAATAGAGAATTCTCTAAGCCGCTACATGATTAATGACTGCTGCGTTATGCTTGGAAAGGTTAACTGTTTGTTTATTTCTTTCTTTGGTAAGTTAGTTGTTTCTTATGATGTTCTCATTTTATACAAATTCTGTTGGTAACAAACTAACAATGATTTTTATCGAAAATACTATACACCATACAACTGCATTTGGATTCTCTATTGAAGGATCTTTCACATTTTGTCTAATTATCAACTTTTTTATAAAATTACTTATTGGTATGATTCTATTCAAATTCTATTCAATAACTTTGGATTCTATTCAGTATTTGTCCAACTTTCATTTTATTTTTCTGTTAATCTGTATGTGGGCTTTATTATCTTATCTAATTTGAATTTTGTAATTAGATAGAGTTAAGCATGCGGTAGAAGAGATTAGTGTGGAAGTTGAAACTTTGGATTCTTCATGCATAACAATTGCAGTCTTTGCTTTTCTCTAAAGGTTGAAACTCTCCCCAATTGTTTGCCTCTCCCTAAAGTTGATCTTTCCCCAAGTGTTTGCTGCTCACTAAACTTGAATCTCTGGGACAATCTTTATAAATAAATGTGAACTACATGTACAAGTTGTAATTTTTTTTTTAGAGTATTCTTTATTTTAGTGTACCTGCTTCTTGACTGTCTTTATCATTAATCCTTCATGAAAGATTTTTGGGGTTGATTTACTCTTAACCTCATACATATCGTATATTTGTTATAGATTGATTTTTATTTTTTATTTCATTAGTTCTTTAATTTTCACCAAGCTATACCCTTTCACCTGCAAGGAGCAACCCTAACATAATGGCATTTGGTATTAGGTAAGTGCATCAGGTTATGATATTTGCTTTCAAACCGTACGTACATTTTCATAAATTTAGCGATAAGATAAGTTACAAAGTGTCTACCTTGATTAATGAAAGAAAAATTTAAAGTACTAACTACTAAGTAGGAGAGCATTTGCTTAAGGAAATCACCCCATATACACATTTAAGAGTAAATATTACGAGTTTTAAACCTACTTTTAAAAATTTCTTGATTATAACAGAATATTTATTGGTTATGACATATCAATTAAAATTATTTTTATTTTAAAGTTAAATTATATTTATTTAATAAATCATTAATATATTTATAGGTTTTTAATATTAATTAATAATAGGTAATTAATTTGTTTTTTACTTCCTTTTAAAAAAAAAAATGTCAGTTACCCAAATTTAGGGATTTACTCAATATCTTTTCCTTGTTTACCGTTACCCTCACCAATCGTACACCCCACCCCCACCCACACACGTTTCTTCACTCACACACGCCTCAACCCACCACCCACTATCATTCTCTCTCCATTGTTTCTCATCTTCTCCAAAATCAAACCGCCAAAACCCACCAACACTCCAAAATCAAATCGATTAATCATGTCTAAGAAATCGATGGAAACTCCAAGAAAGATCCGCAGATTTGATGAAACCTTAATCGATGATGCTCATGCTCCATCCTTTTAACATACCGTCTGAAACTCCCCCTCCGAAATCTGTTGAAATTCCTGCCAATGTTGGTCCATCTCGTTCGAAGAATCGAAAAGACAAAATTAATGAAGCAAACCAAAGTTTGACTCTGACAAATCGAAGGGGAAACAAGAGGAAGGAGAAAAAACATGTTGAAACCCATCCAGAGTCTGATTCAGACTCAGATTCCGATTTTGTTGCTCAAAGAAAAAAGAAAAAACAAAAAAATCAACAAATGTTGATGTTCTTGAAACATCAAAACCTTCTTCAAGAAGAAAAACAAAAAAGATGAACATGAATTACCAAAACCCCAACATTTGTTATATCACATTATTATTATTGTTGTTTTCAAAGTTTTTATTTTTCTGAAATTTATTATTAATGATACAACATTGACATGCATATTAACTATTAACATTGTTATCAAATTGTATGATATAATTTAAATACTCTGTAGTATATAGGTACTCATAGTATGTTTTGAATAATAAGAGTATGAAGTGTTTTGTGAATAACATGTATATGAAGTGTGCGTCAAAAAAATTGGTATGCAGTGTGTGCGCAATGTCAAAAATAATGTATGATTTTTTTTAACTACTATGTATTGTATAGGTGCCCCTGGAATTTTTTTGAATGATAAAAGTATGAACTGTGTGTGAATATCATGTGTATGGAGTGTGTGTGAAATGTGAATATTATGTATACAATGTTCTTTATAAACATTGTGTATGAAATGTGTGTGGAATATGAACTAAGGGTTATTGTTGGAAAGAAATTTTTATATGGAGTGTGTGTGAATAATATGTGTATGCAGTGTGTGTGAAATGTGAATATAATTTATATCATTTTCTTCATAAACATTGTGTTTGAAATGTGTATGAAATGTAAACTTATGGTTATTGCGTAAAGAAATTTGTGTAGTGTATAGGTGCCCCTGGAATTTTTTTGAATGATAAAAGTATGAACTGTGTGTGAATATCATGTGTATGGAGTGTGTGTGAAATGTGAATATTATGTATACAATGTTCTTTATAAACATTGTGTATGAAATGTGTGTGGAATATGAACTAAGGGTTATTGTTGGAAAGAAATTTTTATATGCAGAGAACTGTGTGTGAATATCATGTGTATGGAGTGTGTGTGAAATGTGAATATTATGTATGTCATTTTCTTTATAAACATTGTGTATGAAATGTGTGTGGAATATGAACTAATGGTTATTGTTGGAAATAAATTTTTATATGCAGAGTGTGTGAAAATGTGAATATTATGTATGTCATTTTCTTTATAAACATTGTGTATGAAATGTGTGTGAAATATGAACTAAGGGTTATTGTTGGAAAGAAATTTTTATATGCAGAGTGTGTGAATAATATGTGTATGCAGAGTGTGTGAAATGTGAATATAATTTATATGCAAACTTATGGTTATTGCTCGAAAGAAATTTGTGTACATGTGAACAATATATATGTATGCAGTGTGTGTGAATTGTGAGTATAATTTATGTCATGTCTCTTAACATACTGTTTATGAATTGTGTGTGGTATTTGAACTATGGTATTGCTGCAATGAAAATTAAATTTTATGGGTGTGAAGTGTGTATGAAATGTGGACTATTGAGTTCTGTATACTTTTAGAATTATAATTGAATGAAAATTAAATCATATGGGGTGTGAAGTGTGTATGAAATGTAACATAATGTTATTTTATAGGAAAGGAAGAAACACACACATTGGTCTTCATGTACCAACATGAATGTGTTTGCTGATCTTTTGACTGTTCTTGGGCAAGAGAGATTTCAACAATTTCTCGAACAAACTCCTTTTGGTATATTCTATGAGATGCACCATATAAAGATCCAATGTCAATTACATAGGAATATGATGATTCTTGAAAAATAAAATGTCTAAGACGACATGTTTGTTATTAAAATAAACGGTACAGAATTACGATTTGAAATCAAGGAATTTTTCAACAACAATAATTAGAAACGCCACCTCCATAAGTGTTTCTTTATCCTTGTAAACCTGATTCTCATCTATAAATAAATTAGAAACGTCACTGATTACTCCATTGTCTTCATCAGTACTTTCATCTACAACTTCATCTAAATTCACTCCTACTAATCGGATGGCGTTGTTGGAATATAAATCAAAGTTCGTTGATGTTATAGCAACATCAGAAACTCTCCTATTCACAACAACTAGAAAATAGCGGATTATCCATTGCTATATTCTTCAATGTTATGCACAATGGATATTTAGTAAAGAAATCCAAATTAACTTCTTTTGATCTAAGAAAACACGCACACCAACATCATTGTGTATTCTAACAGGTGGGCATCGATCATCTACTAAATATTTTATCTCTAAATCATTTATATTAGTATCTGTCATAAGTTGCGATGTTATCACGCTTGCTAGACCACTATAAAGACTAGAAGAATCATATAAAATCCCTTCCATTTGAAAATTCACATAATGCCCTGTTTCATTTTTTAAAAAAGTATCAGATTATAAACAAACAATTCGAAATATAAATATCATTCAAACAAACAAAATATTACAGAACAATTTTTATATTTAATTAAACAAACAATTCTTACAAATATCATTCAAATAGTACATTCCAAGCACTTTCATACTACTATAATACATAAATCATACAACAAATACTTATTTAATAACAAAAAACTTTATACACAAATGTCTACATAAAATTTCACCATCAATACAACATTAAAAAAACTTTTCATACATTTCATCAGACACGACTACAAACGAAATTCATACTTTCTTAATATACATTTCATACACATGTCGCAAAGACAACTTATATCATACCAACATTCAAACACACTTAATACACATTTCATACAACAATTACTCACTCATTACAAATACATTTTTTTAATCGTACCAGATAATTAATTTCTAACTCACTAATTTCTTCAGCGATGACAACATCTAATATGATCCAGTAAAATTTAGAATTTAATACCAACTAAAATCACTTGTCATACAATTTGTCAAAAAATCCAAATAATTTTGTTTACATATAACTTAACACATTTTTCTTACAGATTTCTTTCCAAAAATTCTATTAAATTCATTCGCAAATATACAATCACTTTATAATTTAAGAAAAAATACACAAAACAATCACAAAAACTTAAAATCACTAATATTATACATTTTTACAACATTTTCAGTTAAACAAAATAATTTTTCGTTTCAACTCAACTTAAAAACAAACAATAAACAATACTAAATACTTACCCGAATGATCCCATCTTCCTCGTGTTTAATTAAAATTGATACGCAATTGTCCATATCAATAAAATCAATTTTTTTCAATGAAAAAAATATTCAACTATTCGTTCCTGAGATTTTTTTTTTTTGATGAAGAATGAAGAGAGAGAAACTTTGATGAAAAGAAGGAAATGATCTGATTAGATTTAATTTTAACGAAATTGAGTTAATTAAGGATTAAAATAATGTTAATTTATTTGGATTCCTTATTTAGTGCTAATCATTAATTATCTATAATAATTTCAAATTAAATAACAGCCCACAAATTCAGTCTTTTAATTTATTGTTTTTTAATCCCATTTTTAAAAAAACAGTTTTGTTTATTTTTTTTATTTTTTTTTACAGTCTTTTTCCAATTAATAAAACATTTCTCTTTTTGGTGAATTTGTTAAAACCTGAAATTTTAAATGCTATAACTTGAAACTGAAACTCTACTGCTATAGCTCGAAAATAATACTATAATATATGTTATATATGAAATTTTCACGTAGAACATACCATTACATTGAATGTTTATGTCTTAATTCTTAACTTTTATATTGCATAATGAAACTAAATGAAGATTTTTCAAGCACAGATGAAAATAGGTTACAATTGGATTGAATAGTTCTGATCAAAGACTTAGACAACTCTAGATTATAATTTTTTTTTAAAAAAAGTTAAACAAGAAAAATATGGCAGGCTTCTTAATTGGTATATGTAGTTTACTAGTTTTCTTTTTCTTATCTAATATCTAATACAGCAGCTGATCCTAATTTGTTATGATTTGCGGAGAGTAAAGAAGTTCGAATGATCATATATTGTGATGTGGTTTGTTAAGTGTGATGAAAAATATCATGAACTTTTTTCACTCATTAAATAGTAATGAAAAATGCTATTTAATTTATCGAAATGACTGGTAAAGAGAGTGCTAATAACTTTTTATGATTAATATTATCGAGGCAGTGTTGAGATTAATATTGACATGTCACAAAGATAGGTAAGATTAATGTGGCTCCGTTCAATTTGTTTCATCATACTGCTATTGTAACCATTTATCAATCAGATTCTCCTACTTGTAGAATTTCAAACAAATCATAAAGGAGTTGCAGGGAGCTATAATGACTTTCCAAGCAATTCTTGGATACAATATTACTTTGGTAAGAAATTCTTGTCCGACATTTATATGTATTCTTCTTAATTTGTTGTCATGCTATGCATTCATAATTATGCAACTATTATTTGGAACCTCATGGATGCTTCTAATAAAATTGAGTAATCAATTTTGGTCTTTTTCATTATGATATATTAATGTTTCATGGCATTATCAGCTAAGACATTTCTCTTCACTCTATTATATATACTGATCAAATTATACATGTAGATAGATTAGTACGACCTATGTACATTTATTTTCTCTGTGCTAAAATATAGCAATATTATATGATGTTGGATTGTATTAGAGAAAATCTGAATTGACTAGAATAGGGGGTGTTCTTTTGCGTGCTAATCATCGGCAACAATAACCTGTGCAGTGTGCACAATTTATTTATTAGTAGAGACCTTAAATTTATGACTTCCTTTTTATTACATTATATTGTTTCTTCTCATGGTCATCCTGACCTACATTTTCTCAATGCTTCCCTTCCATTGCCCATGTTATGCAACAAAATTACATCGAATGAATTGTGGATTTTGTATAAACTATAGCTTGCTTGCTATTTATTTCTTCTTCTAAAATCCTTTTCATCTCCACGAGGATTTTTCCTCCCTCTCAGGCCTATAAGCGAAGTCTCTCCCTCATCCCTTTTCTCTGTCGGAGTTGCTGCTAAACCACTTTGTCCTTTTTTCTCCTGAGGCAGCAAGTAATTGATAACATTATTATTGCCCAAAAACTTATTATTAGCAAGGAGGAATTTGCTTGCTTCTTCCACTCCATCCCTAAAGTTCCAAATCGGGTGGCCATTGTTATATATATATATTAGGGATACGAAGAGGGCTTACAGGAGTGTCCGAGAACCCATCTACAAGATTATTTATGCTATTCGATGAACTAATCGAGGAGTAAGTGTAACACCCCGACTTTTCAAAACGTCTAAATTAACTCGTATCTTCGTGGAAAGACAAGGAGGGTGAGTAATAAATTAAAAATGATGTGGTGTGTCATATTTTAAGTGTTCAAGGGTTGTATCTCAAGTTTTGAAGTTAAGTAAGTGGCAAAATAAAAGTTGGCGAAAGTTATCGTAAGTTCCTTTATAAAGATTTCTCTAAAATTTGGGTCAAATGTCTTGGATGTTTTCTCCCAATATATAAAGAGTTAGAAGGCCTATTACCCATTAAATCGAAGGCCTACGAGTCTAGTTTGCAAGGCACAAAACCCCGTATCAAACCTACATCAGAGTAAAAAGTTATGAGGGTTTTACTAGGGACTGCCGGGGAAGAATCCGGGTCGGGTAAAAAAAGAAGAAGGTATGTCGGCTTATTTAACGTTTTAAGCCATGAAAACATTTCATTTTAGTTCCAAACCAGAGAGAAAGCTTAAGAGAGGGTTCATATGGAGTTCTAGCATGATGAAGGTTAGTTTCTGACGATCTCTACCATTAAACATTTCTCCCGTGCCTAGAAACGTAATCCCTACACGTGGATATCGTTTTTCCCTTCTATTAGCTGCGTTTGGAGCTGGTTTTTGAAGATATAAATTTGTAGTTACTGGTGTTTCTTCAAGGTTTACACTTGGTTAAATAAGGTAATCATTTCGGGACCCTTTTATGGTTGTTTTTATGAATTTCTACGGACGTTTCGACAAGTTGGGGAAATATGGTAATTCTGCCGATTTAAGATTAATTATAAACTGTTTATAGGTGCGTACCAG
>NW_006239145.1:252802-266969 GCF_000226075.1 Solanum tuberosum | reverse complement strand
TCCTCAGCAGCAGAATTGACTTTTATCCGGTTGGCTAGCCCTTTCCTTCGGAGCTGCTAGAGTTGAGAGGTTTGCTACCTTTTGTTGTATATATCTTTATAGGTAGGCTGGGGCCCTGTCCCGCTAATCTTTACTACCCTTAGAGGCTTGCAGACTAGTGTGTGGGGTGTATAGCTACGTTATGACCATATTGACCTATGTTGTTGGTTTGCTGAAGCTTGTGAGTTGTTTGATGTATTGTATTGATATATACCTATTTTTAGTTTTGGTATAGATATCATGGTGGCCTCGACGGCCCAATCAGGACTTCTGTACTAGTTGGCTATTTATTTATATGATCTCCTGGGAGTAGCTATTTCTTTTATAGATCAGTTAACAGGGGCCTTGCCTGCCGATGGCTTAGTTTTAAGCCGAGATATACTTGTTTGTTTTCTTAATTGCGTGTGGTTGCCATGCGCTAGTAGCAATTGGTTCAGCAGTGTCGGCTCGAGCCTGAATTTTGGCATTAAGAGATAGTTGCGCCCCTCGAGTTTGGGGCGTGACAAACTTGGTATCAGAGCAACTCATATCCTAGGGAGTCTGTAAGCCATGTCTAGCAGAATCTTGTTTATAAATGTGTTGTGCACCACATCCGATAAGCAAGAAGCTACCGGGCATGTTAGAATGACTATCCTTATTTGGCTCACCTCGTGCTATAGAGCGGTGTCTTAAGGGTTGAGGTTTCTGGCTTATAATTGATACTTGTATGCAGATAGAGATGACTGACGCTATACAGACGACAACTAACCAGGGGCTAGACACAACTGCTAGCGAGGGTACCGACAAGGTACCACTGGTGGAGGTAGCCCATTGTGAGGCTCAGGGGGAGACATCTTCTCAGCCCCCTATAGTTTCTCCACTGCTTCAGGAACCTCCGAGGGCTACATGACTTACGGCTCCACCAACAGTACCACCTCTAGTTCCTCCTATTGCATCTGATCAGGATTTCAAGAGTGCAGTATGTATGTTAGCACAGTTAGTAGCTGGACAGTGCCAACCAGTTGCGCCAGATGTTGCCAGACCTTCTGAAGGTCCCGGAAGTTTGAGAGTTTGTGAATTTCTTGCCTTGAATCCTCCACAGTTTACAGGGACAGATCGTAGAGAAGACCCTCAACACTTTATGGATCAGCTTCATAGGATCTTTAGAGTCATGCATGGCTCAGCGACTGAGTCAGTTTAGTTAGCAGCATTTTGATTGCGCGATGTTGCAGTATTGTAGTATGAGAGTTGGGAGAGATCTAGGGGAAAAGATGCATCCCTACCCACTTGGGATAGCTTTACAGAAGCTTTCATAGATCACTATTTGCCTCGAGAGATTAGGGATGGCCGGGTGGACCAGTTTCTGAACCTCCGACAGGGCAGCATGAGTGTCCGAGAGTACGGGCTGACATTTGATTAATTGGCTAGATATGCACCAGCATTTGTTGATACGATGCATGATAGTGTGCGTAGATTTGTGGGAGGGCTTGACTCAGACTATATCGATGCTTGTTCTACCGCTGCACTAAATGATAATATGGATATCTCGCGAATTCAAACATTTGCATAAAGCATAGAGGATCGCCGACATTTACAGTATATGAGTGATAGAGTCGAGAGAGAGACAGAAGAGGGCTAGGCCCACTGGTTCACAGGGAGATTTTCAGGGTGGTCCCAGACCCCGATATTCTATTAGGTCACCTAGACCTCCACCACAGCAGTTCCAGGGTAGTAGATTTGATCGTCAGGAACAGTCAAGCCCAGGTGAGGGTTCACGAGCATCAGCCTCGCAGCAGCAGAGGGGTTCAGGCCACCCTAAAGTTCCAAATCGGGTGGCCATTGTTATATATATATCAGGGATACGAAGAGGGCTTACAAAAGAGTCCGAGAACCCATCTACAAGATTATTTATGCTATTCGATGAATTAATCGAGGAGTAAGTACCATTACAAATGGAAAGGCCTTGTTCATAGGAGGAATTATGATCATTGGAAATGCTAACCAACTTTGGATCAATTAGGCAACCACTACTTTCAATGACAATTCAAGTAGTACATCCCTCTTAGAAAATATGTTGAAGCCTTATTTTTATATTTTATAATTTTTATTGTCATTAATGTCTTAGTTGCTCGGACTCTTCACTTTCAGTTTCACATCTATGTCGAGATGATATGGGTGTGGGATCTATACCTGATCTGGTCAATCGGTTTTGAGTACTTTGACCAAATTCAAGGGAGAAATTCTGGATAAATTCAAAAGAAATTGTAATCAAAAGAAAAACTAAGGTGAAAGTCTAGAGAATGAAATACCTTATATATATAAATTTCTATTGTCACTCCCTTTCCTTTTATCTCCTTCCCGGGTTCTCTTCTTGATTAATATTTTCTCATCAAGTTTTCCACATAATATCTCATAATTTAAATTTTATTACTCTATTTGTATTATTATTAGTCAAATCCCTGCACCCGTATCCATATATGGATCCGTATCCCTGAATCTTAAAATTTAGCTCATAGAAGATCCAACCTATAGATTATCAAACACCCACAATGTTCGAGCAACTTAGATTAATGTAACTAACTAAGTTGAATCAAATATATAGAAGAAAAAATATTTCTATCTCTTCTTATTCTTCACTTGACAGTTGTGATCAATTTAATCCAGAATATATTTTTAGCTTGTTATTAATCATTTCCTTGGAGGTATGAGTGGCCGATAGGTCTAGATGTGCTTCATGGAATTGTGTCTTGATCCGTTTAATCTTATTAACATTATAGTAGCTTAAATAGGTGGTCATTGATGCATTTTGTTTTCGTGTTGTGCAAGTTAAACAGGATGGGATAGGACATGAGCTTCGTCTCTCATCAATATTTATAGTGTTGTCTGTTTATCAGCGTACAAGATTTATGAATACATACTGTTTTGTGGAAGTGATATCAAGGTAATATGCTCTGACCTTAGTCTGCTAATGACTTTTATGTGTTTTTGGCATTCTTTTGGGTTCTTTTCTGGTGGAGATCGATCTTTGTCTGATACTCCTTCTCTCCCTAATTACTTGTCCACTTTTGAATTGGTACACCAATTAAGAAAATAATTATTGACATAGTGAGTTTACCATTTTACCCCAATAATTATGAAGTAGATGAATTAAAAATTTAAGATTTTCAAAAAAAGTTCTACCTTTTTTAAGGTAATTAATTGAGGGTATAATAGGTAAAAATATTTTATCCTTTCTTGATTTTTCAAAATGGACAAATAATTAGGGACAACTAAAAAAGGAAAAGTGGACAAGTAATTAGGGACAGAGGGAGTAGTTATTTTTACCTAATTTAGCAAGCTTATAAAATAATAGCATGTGATTTTATCTGCTTTCGCTCACTCCGTTGTCGATTATGTTCTTTATGTTTTCTATTGGATCTATTAAGATTGCGAAACTATATATACAAGGACTATCATTAGCTAATTAATCTTCACTTTAAGTGGTTGGGCTCGTGCTAGAGAGCATCACAGCAAAGGCAGTCGCTTTCTTGAATAAATGTTATAGTTTCTATATGGTAGGTATTAGCTGGGCTTTAAGTTATGAAAATTAAATTTCAAGAAAATAGATGTGAGGTTCAATAAAATCCTATTTGCATACCAAAATATTAATAATACTTAAGCTTTAAGTAAATAGGAATATAATGTTAATATCCCAAACGCAGTGTGATCTTAGGCATATTTATATGCCTAAGTTGTCTATATTGACCCATGAATTGAATAGATTGAGGAATGATCTTTAGTTGTTAACTTGATTTTTGGTATAACTTGTGATAATTGTGCACTAACACACATGATTAGTTGTTTCAGGAGCACTCGAAGGAATTGGAGTTGGAATGAAGAAAGAAGGAGCAAAGATGTGCAAGAAAATGGCCAAGGCAAAAACCACCAGTGATTGGCGCACTGGTTGGCGCGGTGCGCCACTGGTGGTACTTCAGAGTCCCTCCTTAGGAGCGCTGAGAGGCGCAACGCGCTAAGGAGGGGACATCAGAGTCAAGTGAGAGGTGCGACACGTCCATCTTTTGCCGACTTTGCCAAGTTTTAAACATTAAAATAGGATTCCTAATTTGAGTAGGATTTGTTCCCAACTTTTCCTACTATTATAAATAGATCCTTAGGGCTCCATAATTGGCGTTCAACTTTTTGATTTAGTGTGCAAGAGCAAGAATTCAAGTTTGTAATAGGTTTTAATCCTTTAACTCTTCTATTTTTCGGAATTTGCATGAATTATTGTAATATCTTGTTTTCTAATAGCATGAGTGGCTAAACGCCCTAGTTCTGGGGCTGTAGCTATGAATGGATTGTTGATTATTTAAGGCTTTATGAATTAATTCTTGGTTGTCATTATAAATTACTTCTATATTCTTGTTTTAGTATTTTATGCTTGCAATGCTCGCCAGTTAGTCTATTTATCCCCACTCAACGATGTAGTTAGATAGCTAACTGGGGTAGGCGACGAGAGGTGTATAACCCGGATCATACCATCAACCCTATAAACCAGTAACTTGACAACTGAAATTAATTCTAAGCTAATAATATGATACATGATATTCAGTATATGCTACAGCCCTGGAATTGCTTTTAACTTGCTTGAAACATTATATCAAAGTTGTTCACAATTAGTTACGTTTAATTAGTGCATAATTATTAGTAGATAAACAATAAATCATCAACTCTTGAAAATGTTACTTTTTTCTTTTAGTTGTAGAAGTAAGTGAATATAAGTTGATCATAAGTCCCTTGGGAACGATAACTCGTTTCTTTAAGAATCTATATTACTTGCGCGACCACGTACACTTGTGTGTATATTGGGGAGCAACACAGTGCTCTTTGTTGTATATAATAAACCAAACACGCGATAAGAAATAATCTCAGCATAACTTATCCCATCATAATTACTCTCATTATAACTTGTATTTTTAAAAAAAACGACCCTAAATAATATATTTGGCAGCTATATTATATTCAAGATAGTAATATTGCTATTTATTGAAATGTATTTTTATTTAATACGCAACAAATAATATATAATGATGTTTATATGGAATTTGATCATTTATACTCTCCAATATTATTCCCCTAATAAAACTAAACGTTGGGCTCGTGATAGCACGTGTCATACTTATCTAGTGTATATATATATATGTTTCTTGGATGTGGTGTAAGTGATGTATGTTATAATGCACATACTACTCGAAGAAAAATTAGAACTATGAGAAAACACTCAACACTTGAGAGTGGGGACAATGATAAAGATCTACGAAAGCAAATTATGGAGAGTTTAACGAATACAGGAGCTCAATGAGCACTCTGAATCTTCGGAATTGAAATAAAAATAAATCATTGAGAAGACTTTGAGGATCCTATCTTAAAAATAAAAATCTACAAGTTGGGCGGGTTATCTATGTTTGGGTTCATTTTTGACACCCCTAATGGTGAGTATAGACAAAATTGGGTAATAAACTTAGCAATACTAAACCTTTTGACCATGCTAATCTTGGCCACAAAGGCCCATATGAGTGTTGCACTGCTAATAGTATAACCTTATACCTATTGAACATTTTTATCAATTCGAATTTAAACTATTTGAACATTTTTTTGATAACCACCTAAAAGTATAAAATGTGTGTATTATACTCGCAGTAATGTGACAAATTGACGAATTAATGATGTACATCTAGCATTTTGAGTAAAAATAATAATTAAAAAAATTATAAAAGGAAAATGGCATGTCTGCCCACTGTCGACCCTGCAACCTCTTCTATTCTAATGTTGTCATCCACCCACGGTCGCCGATGTCAGTTGTCAATCTGTTGTTTCTCTTAATTCAACTAAAAATAAATTCAAATATATTTTTTAAAGAAATTTTTGTTTGAAATAGCAAACTACATTTTCTTCTTTAATATCTTCATTTTTATCCTTTTTTCGTCTCAGATTTGGAAGAAAGTTGAAGGAAATTCAACCATTAATGGTAGTATTGAACTGTTAGTGATAAGATGTCCTAGCTTTAAATAAGGGGTTCTGAAATTATTTGTTTGAAATCGAACCCTTTTTCACTTTCTTCATTTCTATCCCTTTTCTCTTCAATAGTTAATGGTGGAATTGGGCTATAGAAGAAATTACTCATAAAAGGGAAAAGAACACATATATCCCAAAAATGTAAAATATTTATCCTTAATGCCTCATTACTTTCATACCCTCTTTTTTATTTTAAAATGACATATATCTATTTTTATTCAGGCGTTGACGTCATGCTGATATCAACACCAACATTTTTTCCCCTCTCTGATACCATCACAGTATATTACTGTATATGAATATACTCTGATGGTATCAAAGAGTAACTTGATAGTTTTTTCATTGAATGACTTATTCTTCTTCCTTGATACCATCAAAGTATAATATACTCTCATGGTATCTATGAGTAATTGAATAATCCTCTCATTGAGGTTTGCTTCAATCCTTCGATGAGATTACTCAATCATTCATGATACCATTAGGGCCGTTTGGTTACTGGTTAGAGTTATGCATGTATTAGTTATGCAGGGTTTAGTTATGCAGAGTTTAGTTATGCAGGGTTTAGTTATGAAAGGTTTAGTTATGCATGTATTAGTTATGTAGGGTTTAGTTATGCATGTAGGGTTTAGTTATGCATGTAGGGTTTAGTTATGCATGTAGGGTTTAGTTATGCATGTAGGGTTTAGTTATGCATGTAGGGTTTAGTTATGCATGTAGGGTTTAGTTATGCATGTAGGGTTTAGTTATGCATGTAGGGTTTAGTTATGCATGTAGGGTTTAGTTATGCATGTAGGGTTTAGTTATGCATGTAGGGTTTAGTTATGCATGTAGGGTTTAGTTATGCATGTAGGGTTTAGTTATGCAGGGTTTAGTTATGCCGGTATTATTTAGTTATGTAGAGATCACAATACATAAATTATTAACTACTAAATATTGAATTTATTGCAAATTAATATATATTATTACAAATAAATAAGTAAACAAATAGTATAAATTCTCCCTTTTTTTGAATAAAAAGTAGTGTAACTTACAGAAATAGCTATAGTTTTAGGGTTATTAGATTGAAATAGCTATAAGTATCATATTTAAAAAAAATAGCTACACTTTGTGTTACAAAATGGCTATATCCATATATATGTCATTTTTTTAATACAAAAATACATTCTAACTAATTTCCCACTAAATAAGGTAAATTAGTTAATGTAACTGACAAGACTTTTTTCCAGCCCTTAAACCCACAAATTTGGCACTTTAAATATGTAACTGATCACTACCTTTTAGGATTCTTAGCAGTTTAAAAATAAAAATTATGTTTGCTCTTTCTTCTTCAATTGACGCCTAAGAAAAATACAATTCAATGGCTACCATCACAGTTTTGATCCGGCATTCCGGAAAATGGAGCGAAGAGAATTGCTATGTTGAATATAGCATTGACGGGATAGTGTTGAAGGAATATGCTTCGTATTCTGATTTATGACGGTATGTATGTTAATGAAAGGTTAATTTTTTGTGAGAAAAATAATATTTCTCGTATACAGTTGATTATGTATTCATTTATTTAAGTATTTAATGTATTTATACTTTCGTATAGAATGTAGAAATGAAATTACGTATTGATTCTAGGTTGTCCCGTCAACTGATTACATTTATTCAGTAAGTGATTAAGGGAAAACTTATATTGTATGCTTGGAAAAGAAGACTTGTAGTTGCAACATGTTTCAAGTTGACGAAATACCGTGCGCACATGCGTGGAGGGTGTTGAACAAAAAAAAATTCTTCCAGATGAATATTGTTCAAACTTTTACAAGCCAGAAACAATATTGAAAACATATGAAGTGCCTGTGTATCATCTCCCTGACAAAAGTGAATGGAATATACCTGAACACATTGCTACTGAAGTTGTGTTGCCACCAAAATACAAGCGACCTCCGGGAAGGCCAAAGAAGCAACGAGAGAAGTCATTTAGTGAGTTGAGTAAAAGAAAGGGTACGAATTCTTGTAGTACATGTGGAAAACGTGTTCATAATAGACGTTCATGTCGAATTGCAACACGGAAAGCATAGGACCTGATACATCCCACTATTGAAGTGTTCTTTTACTTAATTATCGTTATGTCGAATAAATGAATAAAATTTTTCTTATTTGTCTTCTGAAATATTTGTTTCTTTGTTTGCTTGGTTAAATTATAAATTAACTTGAATATTATCTCAATACTCAATTTGATACTATTAATATGTATTGACACACCCAAATTACTGGTAATACGTGAATATAGTTAAACTTGATAATATGTTGGTGAATACATATATAAAACAGTTACACTAGTGAAAAATTTGATTAATATAACACACAACCTATAAAAATACAAAAGGAACAATGTTCTCCGTATACACTTACATATTACTTTGGTGTATGATAAAAACCACTTTAAAAATATATAATAATGTAATTACTACCAACATTTACGATATGTTTATCACTTTTAAGAATGTAAGTATCCAAATTTCTTTAAGTAATAACTGACAATAAATGAATATAGTAATACTTGTGTATATTTTGATATGAAAAAGAACTCTAGCATACATTTATACTATTGAATATGTTGATAAAAAAAACACACAACTGAACAAATTGATTACCAAAAGTAGATATCCAAGTGTATATGTTTTCAGATGAACTGTACATTTATACAAACATACATCCATCTCTTCCTACCATTACATTGAATGCAATAACCCCAACAAAAATTTAACAAAGTAGCTACCAAAACAGTAAAGCAACATGATCATATATAAATAGAAGAGTTGATAATGTTTGACAAAAATAATAATATTAGTTTTAACCATAAGCATTAAATAAAAGTTCAAATGATAACTAGGACAAGAAACTAATCGATCCTAACAAGTTGACTATTATCGATTCTTGCGGGTGGCCTGATCATTATGGATGGTGCCTCATTCTCGCTAACAACCCCTTCTTCCATCTTCTTTGCTGCATATTCCCACAATAGTGCGCCGTATCTAATGCGGTGTAACTTAGAATCAAGGTATTGAACTGGAATACTTTCACCCTCACTTAGGTACTCTGCAAATGCTAGCAAAGATATCCCACAATCCCTGATAAATGAGGAAAATACATTACTTATTAAATAGGATATTGTTTTTTTAAAAATTGTTTTTAAAAATGTATATTAAGAGAATGACAACATTTACTACAATCATCTTCAGAAAACAGAATGACAACATAACTCAAAATACACTAGAAGGTATTCAAAAATGTAAAGGTATTCAAATATAATAGAAGGTATTCAAAGTGTAATGGTATGCAATTTTTTATGGGCAAAGAATCTGTGATTTTGTGGGTCCTACTAGGAGATGAAGTTGATTTAGGAGTAATAGAATTGATTTGGGGATAAAGATTTTGAATTAGGGATAATCAAAGAAGGCTGAAAAAGTGGAAATAGGGAAGAGAAAACGTGAAAAGTGGGAAAAAGTAAATTTTATAGGTGTAAATTATATTTTGCTATTTATTAATTAAATATATCCATAAATTATAAATAAAATATAGTGTAGCTATATTATTTTAATATAATATGTAGTTTGACATTTTCTGTAGTTTTTCCTAGAAAATGCCTATAACCTGAAAGTCAACGTACCAAAACATCTAACAATGAACCAAAAGTCTAAACAAGAAGGGATACATCCCCCAACTAATGAACTAATTGACTAACTAGGAAAGTCCAAGTCTGAAATGTGGACATAGACGGAAAGAAAACTCATGGTAGCCTGGAAGAACTGGCTCACCCTTGAATTCGAAAGTGATCACTGATCTTCTAAGAGAGGTCTGTCAATAGCCGCCTGAAGATGCCTTGTACTCAACAAAGAAAGAGCAAGTGCAGTATCAGTACACAACCACAGTGTACTGGTAGGATTACACGGCTATCCCACTAAGTGCAATATACATAAGTCAATACCCGATTCAATGTTTATGCCGGAACGTGGCAACCGATCCAATTTAGTGTGTCGGAACGCAACACCCGATCCATTCAACAAGCCATAATCACAATCACAAAGTACATTCTCATACTCATACAATCAAGTCATGACTCATGTCATTCATCATTCATATATCCTCATTTTACAATTTAATGTGATCAATAATGTAACATTCGCATACATACATGTATCATAAATGAAGCAAGAACAAACATACATCACACAATCATAGAATACACAACCATCACCTACCTCGAAACAAGCTTGAAACCCTAAGAAACTTGATTCTTCCCTTTCCGAATTCGTTTCGCTTGTTCTTGGTCTACAAACAATCAATAAAATACAAGAATCAATAAACAATCACTAATTACCCGAATTACTAACAATTCTAACAACCCTAGATCATACCCATGATAATCATACCCAGATTAGGGCTTTTTCGACCATGATTCTCAGATCAAAACTCTTCTCCATCGATAATTACCCATTAGATTACGTTCTACGGATCAAAAAATGAATTTGGGGAGTTAAAATCTTACCTTTAGCCTCAAGAATGGTGGAAATTTATTAAGAAATGCCCTGGGTTCGTTCCTTAGCTCTCAAGTTCGAAAATTGCAGAATAAAATGATTTTGGGTTTATTTCTGACTTTAAGTCACGTCTACCCCGCCACAACTGTACTCACCCCGCTACAGCGTCCCCGCCCTGGCGGCAGAAATCCCGCCTCAGCGGCTTGCACGGAACCAGTGAGCAAAATTAATAATTCCAAGACCCCATTTCACAACACACCTTCAACCAACGACACTCAGAAACTACCCGTTCACACCAAGATCAGTTCCGAGAGTTCTACTCACCCGAATTCAATTCCGTAAAGTCACACGGGTTTCTTAATGACTTATCTATCTACTCATGTGATCAAATTCATAATTAGATCACCCAATTGCTACCAGATTTCCCTAGACTTTAATGACTCCGATTTTGTCCAAATCTGGACTAGGTTGGGAAATCTCAAGATATTACAAAAAAGTTTTTTGGCCCAAAAAAAATTTTCGTTGGAATTTCTATAACGACGGGAACAGGTCGTTACAATAGATACCAATTTACCCATCACTCATCCCGGAGTGACCAAACTTAGAACAACAGGCTAAAGAAAGAATGAAGTAGTACCTGAATCGACGAACAATTGGGGATACTTGTCTCGCATGTCCCTCTTGGATCCCAAGTAGCTCCTCAACTTGACGATGCTTCCATTGAACTTTCACAGACGTAATCTCTTTGGTCCTCAACTTATGCACAACACGATCAAGAATTTCAACCGATTTCTCCTCATATTGGAGGTCCTTGTCTAACACAATTGAGTCCCACTTTATGATATAATCCCCGTCACCATGATATCTCTTCAACATGGACACATGAAATACCGGATGAACTCCCGATAAATTAGGAGGTAAAGCCAATTTATATGCCACTGGCCGTACGCATTCAAGAACCTCAAAGGGACCAATGTATCACAGACTTAGCTTACCTTTCTTGCCAAATCTCATCGCCCCTTTCATGGGTGATACCTTAAGAAGAACATTCTCACCTGTCTGAAATGCCATGTCTCTTACCTTACGGTTTGCATACTTTTTCTGTCTACTCTGGGCTGCTAGAAGCTTAGCTTGAATACTCCTCACCTTATCTTAAGCATCCTTCACTAAATCAACCCCCAAAGGTTTCACATCTCCAGCCTCGAACCATTTTATGGGTGATCTATATCCCCTCCCATATAATGCCTCAAACGGTGCCATATCAATGCTAGAGTGACAACTATTATTATAAGAGAATTCACACAAAGGTAAGAACTTATCCCAATGCCCTCTAAAATCAATCACACATGCCCTCAACATGTCTTCTAACACTTGAATAGTCATTTCTGACTGTCCATCCGTCTATGGACGGAAGGTTGTACTAAAAGTGAGTTGGGTGCCCAATTTGTCATGCAATTTCCTCCAAAACTTGAATGTGAATTGGGTACCACAGTCTGAGATGATAGAGAGGGGCACCCCATGCAACCTCACTATCTCTTTCACATAAACTTTAGCCAATTGTTCAGCATTATAAACCATTCTTACCGGAATAAAATGGGCTGACTTAGTCAATCAATCAACTACTACCCAAATAGAATCAAACTTACCCAAAGTCTTGGGAAGACCAACCACAAAATCCATGGCTATCCTCTCCCACTTCCACTCTGGAATTGGCATTCTTTGAAGCAAACATGCAGGCCTCTGGTGTTCATACTTCACTTGTTGGCAATTTTGACATTTAGCCACAAACTCCGCTATATCCTTCTTCATGCCCGGCCACCAATAAATTCGCTTAAAATCTCGGTACATCTTGGTCACACCTGGATGAATGGAATATCGCGAACCATGGGATTCTATCAACAATTTCTGAATCAAGTCATCAACTCTAGGAACACATAATCTTCCTTTAAAATTGAGCACACCCTTCTCATCAAGAGTGGTCTCTTGTGCCTTACTAATCGCAGTCTTCTTCTTAAGTTCATTCAAATTTTCATCCTCAAATTGTTTAGCCTTGATCTTTTCAATAAACGTGGCCCTAACTTCAATGCTAGCTAGCACCCCACCTCTTTCTGAGATGCCCAACTGCATGAACTTAGACTCCAAGGTCTGAATTTCCTTAGTCAAGGGTCGCTTGGATACACTCAAGTAAGCTAAACTACTCATAATCACCGCTTTTCGACTTAAAGCATCTGCCACTACATTAGTCTTGCCCGGATGGTATTGAATGGTGACATCATAATCATTAAGTAACTCCATCCACCTTCGCTGTCTCAAATTCAGATCTTTTTGAGTGAACACATGCTGCAAACTACGATGATCAGTAAACACCTCACACTTAACCCCATAGAGATAATGTCGCCAGATCTTAAGAGCGAACACTACCGCTGCCAACTCCAAATCATGTGTTGGGTAGTTCGTCTCATGCACCTTCAATTGACGCGATGCATAAGCTATAACATTCTTATCCTGCATCAACGCAACACCTAAACCAGAATGTGATGCATCACAATAAACAATAAAATCTTTACCTTCAACTGGTAGTACTAGAATAGGTGCGGTGGTCAAAAGAGTTTTGAGCTTTTGAAAACTCTTTTCACATTTTTTAGTCCATTCGAATGATATCTCCTTTTTTGTCAAATTTATCAAGTGAGTAGCAATAGAAGCAAAGTTTTTCACAAATCGATGATAATAACTGGAAAGCCCCACAAAACTCATAATTTCAGTCACAGAATTTGGTCGAACCCAATTCTTAACCGCTTCAATATTTTGGGGATCTACCATTACCCTTTCTTTTGAAACTACATGTCCCAAAAACGCAACCGAAGTCAACCAAAATTCACATTTAGAAAATTTCGCATACAACATTTGTTTCCCAAGAACACCCAGAACAATACGAAGATGGTCAGCATTCTCTTTCTCACTTTTCGAATAGACCAAAATATCATGAATAAAGACTATCACAAACGAGTCAAGAAATGGCTTGAACACCCCATTCATCAAACTCATGAAAGTTGTAGGAGTATTAGTCAAACCAAACGACATAACTAGGAACTCATAGTGCCCATAGTGGGTTCTAAACGCCGTCTTGGGCACATCCTCAGGCCTAATTTTCAACTGATGGTAGCCAGACCTTAGATCAATCTTGGAGAAAACTGATGCACTTTGCAATTGGTCAAAAAGATCATCTATTCGAGGCAAATGATATTTGTTTCGAATAGTGACCCTATTCAACTGCCGGTAATCTATACACATTCTCATACTACTGTAGCGACCCAAAAAAATAGATAGGTGAAACTAGAGCCTAACGTATGAATTTTTAAAGTTTAAGCATAATTGGAGTTATGAAATTTTCCAAAATAAAAATTGGACTTTGCCTTAGTTTTATTTGGTAGGTCCATGTAGGCAAGGGGCATTTTCGTAAATATTAATTTTAGTTAAATTAAAAAGTGGGTATATTTTATATTATTTCTAATTTCTATACATGGTATTAAAACTTTTAAAAAGGTTTGTTTTAATTCATTCTTCAAAAAAAA
>NW_006239145.1:242091-245993 GCF_000226075.1 Solanum tuberosum | reverse complement strand
GGAAACACTTCTCTAAATTCTGACACCACATGAATAAACTCAATAGATGGAGACTCAACCTTAGCATCCCAAATATGATCCAAATAAGCCAAACAACCCTGCTCTACCATTTTGCTAGCCCGAATGGAGGATATGATGTTAGCTTGCTTAGGCTTGAACACCCCTTCCCACTCTAACTTTTCCCTTCCCAGAATTTCTAGAGTTACACACTTAGTATTACAATTATGCACAACATAATAGGGGGACAACCAAGTCATGCCTAAGATTATATCAAAATCAGTCATATCTAAAATCACCAAATTCGCCCAAGTCTGAAAACCATAAACAAAATTGGACAAGCATGATAGACATGGGTGACTATGACAGACTTTTCAACTGGGGTAGAAACATGGATGGGGGTATCACGTATATCACAAATCATAGCAAATTATGAGGCAAATCGCACGGATACATAAGAATAAGTAGAAACCGGATCAAATAACACATTAGCCATCCGGTCACAAACAATAATAGTACATGTGATCACTGTGTTAGACACCTCTTCCCCATTCTTTCCCGGAAAGGCATAACACTGAGCCCTATCATCTTGAAGAGCTACTTCCCTTCCTGGTTGCCTGCACCTCTGCCTGCGTTACCATTTTCTCTACCCCCACAGCCTCACTGATTACCTCTTCGCCCACCTTGTGGATGCCCTTGATCATTATTACCATTTCCCGTGGGTACCACTGCTCTAGTCTGCTGTTGCGCGGAATCCATCATGCGCGGGTGGGGACAATCTCTTCTCATATTCCAAGGTTCACCACAGTTGTAACATGTACAATCAAAAGATGGCCTGCTGCCCACCAAAGGTGCGACTCCCTGGTTATCCTGAATCAAATTATGAGGTGGAGTTCCTGAGTAATTACCTATAGAGGCGGGCATAACAGACTGAATTGGCTTGGCTGCAAGCGTTGGCCTTCCGGACCCCCTGGAGCAAGAACCTTGAAAGTTACCCGAGTTCTTGGCCCTTTTAGGCAATGCCTTAGCCTGACCGCCTCGTCTTACCCCCTCCACTTTCTTAGCAAAGTCAGTTAGCTCATTAAAGCTCTTCCCTGCAGAGGTCATATGAATAGACACTACCTGCAACTCAGATTTTAATCCCCTAATAAATAAATGGATACTCTCCTCCTCAGTAGTCACCAATTGAGTAGCATATCTAGACAAAGCATGGAACTTGGCCTCATAAGCAGCCACATACATACTACCTTGCTCCAAAGCCATGAACTCATCCTTTTTGTGATCTCTCAAAGTCCTAGGAACATATGTCTCTAAAAATAGAGCATGAAATTGGGTCCAAGAGAGTGGAGGTAAAATTGAAGATCTACATTCTATATAAGCTCTCCACCATTGCTTAGCCTTACCTTGAAGTTGAAAAGTCACGAACTCAACCCAATACTGATGGACAATTCCCAACTTATGAAACTTCTCGTAGCAGTCTAAGATAAACTCACAAGCATCCTCACTCTCAGAACCAAGAAATACAGGAGGCTTTAGCTTCAAAAACTTAGGCAACATTTCATGCTCATTACCAGTCATAACAGAACCCAACAAAGGACGGAAGAAAGCATCATTACCTCCAGTCCCACCCACCTTGGGGGCAGTGATAGCAACATAGGGATTAGTAGGAGCTTGAGTTGCTTGTACAGAGGGAAGCACTCCAGGACCAACCAACCCTTTTAAGAATGACATGATCTGCTGAGCTAACACTCGGTCAAAAGGAGGAATACCTGTAGTTTCAGCTTGTACCTCTTCCTTTTGTCCAACCTCCTCAATATTTTCAACCTCAACATTCTCCTCTATCTTTTCATGATGCACAGGAGGGACCTCATTTCTGGGAGCATCTCCAACTGGTGCTCCATCTATAGTAGGTGCTGGCCCTTTCTCGGCCTCTACCCCTAGCTCTTCCTCTAACCATGCCTCGAATGTGACCTATTGCTGCAGATTCCTCAGCTGGAGCATTGACGGGAGCTAGGGGCCTGACGCCGTTGAATCTAGTGTTAACCATATGCGGATAGAAGAGTGAAGGAGGTTAGATACCAATTTTAATCGCCAAATACCAATTGGAATCATGTTATAGCACGAAAGGAGACAAGATAAATTATAGAGATTTCCTAAAGTCCTATAGCCTCTCGAAGAAAAGTATAGACGTCTCTGTACCGTTCCTCAAGACTCTACTAGACTAGTTTTGGTACATCGAGATCAACAAACCTAGGCTCTGATACCAACTTTGTCACGACCCAGACTGTAACACTCTAAATATGTGTAGACTTAACTAGAGCTAAAATGAATGAAGTAAGAGTCTAGCAAGAGGACAAAGGGGCTTAGATCACTTCAAAAAAAGGGAGGAAAACAAAATTTAAAATGGACCACTAGGCGATGGGGCAGCACCATCGCCCAAGCCATTTGGCAACCAGCCAAAAAGAACCTCCCTCGCCTAGAGGGAAGCTCTCCCTTGACCTAGCTACTGGAATTTTGGGTGAGCTAGGTCGGGGCTCGCCAACCCACTTAGCGCATCGCCCAAAGACCCTCCTCCTCCCTCATGGGAAATGCTCCATGATGGAGCATTTTGTAATTGCGAGCCAAGGGTCCATTAGGTGTGTTGCCTAGTGCCCTTGGCGACCCACGGGGGTGCATTAGGTGAGCTAAAACGGGACCTAGGCAGATTTTAAGTCCAAACTTTAGGGGCTTTAATTATTCTTCCAAAAGTTGAACCAACATTATTATACTCTTTTCCTAACAAGTATATAAACATTTTAAAGTCAAATTCACCCAATTTTAGTCATTAATTCACAACACCCCAAATAATTCCCGAAATCCTCTCTCTCACGATATTTCTCTCACTAGAAATCCTTCATTGAAGAAGAACAAGAACTTGAAGATTAGGGCTCAATAACTCACCTTCTTAACTCCAATTCGTGAGGAAATATTCGATCAAGGTATGGGAATTTTGATTCATGGAAATCTTTTTTCCATGAAGCCCTTAAACTTTCAATTTCAAATTAGTAGATTCTCCAAAACCTAGGGTTTTCAATCTAGTCATGGGTTCTTCCTAAAAATGATTTCAATGAATTAATTGTCTTACATTAGGATGGAATTGTTGTTTTATGGTGATTTTATAATAACGTCCCCCATGAACCCATGAATTTCCCCATGACCTAATTTCATGAATTGATGATGTGGGTTGGTTGATATTAGAAGTATGTCAATTGATTATGTTTATGTTGAGTTAGTTATTGAATCATGAAGTTCCTCTTATATTATGTAGTAATTGTGTATGTTGGGGTTGATTGTGATTCATGGCCCTTGAAGGGCAAAATTATGAGGGTTTGTACATCTTTATGAGAATTGTATATGAGCTTATGATTCACTTAGAAAGTGAAGATCTTGTGATGATATGTTTATGACTATGATAGTATTATTGTGTTGAATGAAAGACTATTCTCATGGACACACTATGAATAAGAGGTGAAAGGTTTACTCACGTGATGATGATTCTAAGGTTGAAAGGACATTCTCACCTAATGAATCTATGAGCTATTATGATGCTATGTTACTTGGAGTGCCTAGTGCATTCTTTCATGAACATGAACTTAAGTAAAGACTTAAGATGAATGTTAAAGTGAATTATGCTTAGCACCGAGTGGATATGAAAATGAGATGGAAGTTTTTACGTTAGAAAGTTTGGCTTCCCAAAGTAAGTATCTACATGAGATGGAAACCTTTTACGTTAGAAAGTCCGGGTTTCTAGTAGCAATCTCTTTATCCCATAACTATGTGCCCACATAGGTCTTTAGCTAGTGGATCCACCTAAAAGCTAATATGTTAGTTCTACCTTAGGCAAGTAGGACACCTCTTTTAGGTGT
>NW_006239145.1:240921-241818 GCF_000226075.1 Solanum tuberosum | reverse complement strand
TACTTAGTATGAGTGGGGGTATGGGACTCCATTTGTGCATTGCACAAGTAGGCTTCAAGAGTGGTTATGGTAAGGTTCTCTTATGCTATGAAGACTTATGAATTATGCATGTATATTATGTATTGTTGTTAAGGATGACTTTACTTGCTACAAGGTATGAATATGAATATTTCATTGTCTATGGATATTAGCTAATGATGAGGTCAAGGTAAGATATGTATGATGTTGGTGATCTAAAAGTGGTACTTGGCATTTGGTAGGGTTATGGGATCTTAGCATTGCATTGCACTAGTATAGCTTTGGGTTGGTTATGATATGGTTTGACTTACGTTCTTCACAAATGTGCATGATGGCTTTTAAACTTGACAAATGCATGGTTTGAACTAAATGTCCCTTTTAAGCACGTTTTAAGGATTTTTGTGCATGACTTCCATACTTAATACATTTTTGTGCTAACCCCTATTCTTTACTTTTTCTAGAAGTATAGGTCCCGATCATTGAGGTTGCTTCTCTTGGGTTGAAGGCTTGGATCGATTCTCTCCTTGCCTTGGTGAGTCCTCATGGTTCGAGGACAAAAGCCATTCTTTCTAGTTTCCTTTCTCATGTTCTACTTAGAAACCTTATTGTAAAAAGGCTATGACCTTATTTGAGATTCTATTGTAGTAGATGGTTCATTGAGATAATGTTAGACTCTTATTTTTGGGATATTAAAGGAAGGACTTCGATTGTAAAAGTTTTAAATTTCGCATTATTTCTATTACCTATATTTATGGGGCTTGTATGAGACCCTCCGGGGTCGAGTACGCCGTGTTACACCTAGGGGGTACCCCTGGGTCGTGATACATGCCATCGTGATTGACACCTGTTGACACCTAATTTTGACCCTCCCCGATAATA
>NW_006239145.1:237642-240821 GCF_000226075.1 Solanum tuberosum | reverse complement strand
CATCAAGAGGAGTATAAAGGGAAATTTGCACCAAATTAGCAAGGACCTTACATGGTTCGCAAAGTATTATCTGGAGGTGCCTTGGTCCTGTCGGAGATGGATGGCACCGAATGGCCGAAACCAATCAACTCAGATGCTGTCAAGAGATATTATGTGTGAAGCTTCAATTTGTGTTTATGTTATTTCCTTGTAATTGTTCATTTGCTTGTAATCATTTTGTTCAAAATTTTATCCTTTTGTTTTGAACTACGTTCGACCTGAATTCTCAAGAATGAGATACGTAGGCGGCCTATGTCGGCCTCGGTTGGTTCTTTGTAATTTCTTATTTTGTTAATCCTCGAGAGGGGGAACTACGTTTGACCTGATTCCTGCCTCAACGGGATACGTAGGCGCCACAAGGGTTCGGTCATATCTCCCGTAAGATTTCTATTTCTTTTACAATAGAAACTGGGACAGAATTTTTGAGAGGGACTCAAAAATTCTCAAGAAGAAGATCTCTCCAACAAAGTTGAGACTGAATTTACTTTGAGATTTGCAACTGGGATAGAATTTTTTAAAAAGATCTCAAAAATTCCATGATTTACTCGCCAACCGTTCGAGATAAGCCAAGACAGTTAACTGGGACAGAAATTTTGAGGATAGCCTCAAAATTTCAACAGGGTCTATTGACAATTTAAAGCAACTTTGAATACTTCCCAGCAAGTAATCAGATAGATCTCGAGACATCACCTCCAAATGGCGTTCATTAAGCTTGACGTGACATGGCACTTGGCAGTGACTTTCTCCAAATACTACTTTTGAAAATCTATTTCCTTAAAAATTCCTCCATGTTTCAATTATTTTTGCATAAAAATGTTTTGTCTTATCTATCAAGAAGCGGGAGATCGGAGAAATCAATCGGAGACAGCAAAACAAGGAGCAGACAACTGAAAAGATCGACACAGATCAGTTCATTTTCTAAAAAAACTAACAATTTTTCTGTGGATGCAGGTCTATAAGTTTGCCTCAAGATCGGCATATTCTCCCATTCAATGAATATGGAGAAGTCAAAAGGGCGAAGAGCCCCCAAATCGACAACCTCCCTGTAGATGCAGGAAATATTTTACGCTTCTTATACCAAGGATTGGGAATATGAGTGGCATTGCTTTATTCAAATTCTCAGCAAGGCAAGGTTCATAATGAACATACAATTATGTTCGGAGATGGAACAAATGAAAAAACCTTGAAGAAAGAAATATTATTACTTTCCAGCCACTAAAGATACCTGGAAGGTATTCATCTGCATTATATTATCAGATATGATAATGTTCTTACCCTGAAAGTTATTTATATTCTATTGTCGAATGAGACGATACCACTACCCAGAGAGTCATTTATATCGTATTGTCAAAAGAGATGATACCACTACTCCGAGGGTCATTGTTATTTATATTGTCGATTGAGACGATACCGCCATCCAAAAGATACCCAGAAGGTCACATATGTCGCTTGGTGAAGCGCTACCTTCGTTCGGTATCAAGGAGGCATCATCAGAAAAGATTCATGCGTCGCCGAAAAAGATTCATGCATCGCGAGAAAAGAGATTCATGGATTGCAAGAGAAAATTCATGCATTGCGAGAAAAGATTCATGCATCGCGAGAAAAGAGATTCATGCATTGCAAGAGAAAATTCAAGCGTCACCGGAAAAAGATTCATGCATTGCAAGAAAAGATTCATGCATCGCGAGAAAATAGATTCATGCATTGCAAGAAAAGATTCATGCATTACGAGAAAAAGATTCATGCATCGCGAGAAAAAGAGATTCATGCATTGCAAGAGGAGATTCATGCATAGCAAGAATAAGAAGTCATGCATAACAAGAGAAAGAAGTCACGCATCGCGAATAATTCACGCATTGCAAGAGAACGATTCATGCATCGCAGAAAAGAAGTCATGCATCGCGGGAAGAGATTAATATATAGCAAGAAGAAGAAACCATGCATTGCAAGAGAAAGAAGTCATGCATCGCGGAAAGAGTCATGCATCGCGGAGAAGTCATGCATTGCAAGAGAAGATTCATGCATTGCGAAAAGATATTCATACATCGCGGGAAAAAGATTTACCCATCACATAAAGATCAACATCGACTGCATTATTTTCTTTGCAAAAACGACATCAAGAGAATTATCAACTTATTACATCAGCCTATTTTATTGCTTTGACATCAAAAGAAGAGTACATTGAAGATTATATGGTAAATATAAGACACAAGCTTTATTTGCTTTACGTCAAACTCGATGGGATTGACGTCAAATTTTCAAGGAGAACAATTAAGTGTCAACATGGTAAAAGACACTGTCTCCCATTTGAATTGCATTTTTATGCTAATGAGTTTATCTCAGTCTTTGCCGAGAGCATCCAAGAGGATGAATTCTCAAAACGAACCACAGGTGCGGACGACATCAATTAGGATGCAGCACAACGTGGAACTTTTTCTTAGCAGCGAACTGGGACATAGTCCAAAGAGGAGTGCCAAACTCTTAGGACGCGAGCAGAGGAGCGACTTCCACCACAATCAAACCACACCCCTATCAGAAGGCATGTGGGTTTATCTTTAGGTTTGTCAGTTTCAGTTTCGCATCCGAAATTTTTGGTCTCTATCGGGAGCAGTTTTCCAATCTGAGTGATGACGCACCAAGAGCTTTGGAAATTATGTCCGTGTAAGGTCTTAATTATGGGTGTGAAGCGCGCCACATTCATGACTAAGAGGTTGCAAGCCTCTTTTTCATACTCGACTGATTGGTCACTCTTCCAGAACCAAAGGATATCTTAGCACAAGAGATTTCCTTTTCAACCGATTGAGTCGAACTACAAGCAGCCTGATTTCCTAGGTTGAGGAATATGCAGGCGGGATCAATGTTGAAAACTCGGCTGTATTGCAACATTCACTCTCAAATCTTATTCCCGAGTATTCTGATCTCTGGGTAATCCGATATCGGGATGACCTTGAATTCTTTCAAACTCGTGCGTTAAATCAAGCGTATTGAACTACAAGTGGCCTGAATTCTCATATAACCTGAGCTATGTAGGAAATCCATTTCCGGGGTTCGGCCATAACTTCTAAAGACCGTACCAAAAAAACCTTTTTTTTTTCAGAAAGACGAAGATGTGGTCGGTCAAAATTGGATTAGTCAAATTC